>NW_020954569.1:67937554-67937675 GCF_900497805.2 Vombatus ursinus | reverse complement strand
TGGGGTTTTCTTGACAAAGGTACTGTAATGGTTTGCCATTTCCTTCTCCACCTCATTTTACAGATGAGGAAACTAAAGCAAATGGGGTTAAGTGACTTTCCCAGAGTCACACAGCTGGTAA
>NW_020954569.1:67930944-67937521 GCF_900497805.2 Vombatus ursinus | reverse complement strand
GAGGCCAGATTTGAACTCAGAAAGATGAGTCTTCCTGACTCCAGGCCCAGTGCTCTATCCATTGTTCTGCCTGGTCACCCCAAAGGTACATGTGGAAAGAAATGCTACTTTCATAAGTCAATCTTTTGTGTCATGTTTATTTTTTTACAGCATTATATCATCAAATTTAACAGAAATATCTGAAATAAAATGAATAAAATACAGTATGATATACAATTTTTTAAAATCTGAGCATATTTGAAAGAAGGTGTCTAGGATGGAGAGGAAA
The DNA here is from genome assembly GCF_900497805.2 of Vombatus ursinus. NCBI lineage: Eukaryota > Metazoa > Chordata > Mammalia > Diprotodontia > Vombatidae > Vombatus > Vombatus ursinus. The sequence continues at coordinate 67,937,253 of NW_020954569.1, read as the reverse complement.
TTAGAATTCATGCCATAGAAGGAATAACTAAAGAACCTGGTGAGATTTATTTAGCCTGAAGAAAAAAAAGAGAAGACCTAAAGGAAACATAATAGTTGTTTTCAAGGATTAACCTTGACCCGTTTGGCCTCGGAGGGAAGACCCAGAAGCAATGGAAAGGTTTGCAGAGAGGCAGATTCCAGCTTGAGGTAGGAAACATTTCCTCATGGTTAGAGAGCTATCCAAAATGAAACAGGCCAACCTATTCAGGCGGGACAGACTGACTGCCTTAGGGAGGAGTGGGTTCCTTCTCACCAGGGGGCTTTCAGCAAAGGATATACGGCCACCTGCTTTATTGTAGAAAGTGACCTGACTAGATTTCTAAGCCTCTGTGATTCTGAGACGACTGAAAGGCCAGCTCCAATAAAGAGAAATCTGTCACCACGATTGCTCCGCTGTCTCTGACCTCTTTGCCACATCTTCATGTCACTTCCTGTGACCACCCCTTACTTTGATACCCAGCCCAGAGCCCCCGCTATTTAAAGCAACATGGGCTAGAGACAGCTAGACAAAGTGGATTGCACATGCAGACTTTAATAGAATAACAACAGTGATTCAACAATTCAACTCAAATAAACAAGCTTTGTTAAGTGCCTGCTGTGGCTGAAACACAATGACAAAAACCTCAAGGAGAATAAATTCTTCTAGGTAGATACAGAATATCCACAAATGGATAATTATTAACTTTATACAAAGTAATACAAGGTGATTTCAAGAAGTTGTTGTTGTTAAGTTGTTTTCAGTCATGTCCAACACTTTGTGACCCCTTTGGGGTTTTTCTTGGCAAAGATACTGAAGTGGTTTGCCATTGTCTTCTCCAGATCATTTTACAGATGAGCAAGCTGAGGAAAACAGGGTTAAGTGACTTGCCCAGGGTCACACAGCTACTAAGTGTCTGAGGCTGGATTTAAATTCAGATCTTCCTGACTCCAGGCTGTGGTCTATCTGCTGTGCTGCTCCAGGAGAATAAGGGCTGGATATGTAGATCTGGGAGTCATCTGCATAGATACAGTAGTTGAACTCATGAGAATTGATGAAATTGCCAAAGGAGAGAGTGTAGAGAGAGAAAAGTAAAAAGCTGGGGACAAAACCTTGGAGGATGTCCACACTTGGTAGTTGGAAGCAGAATGACGAACCAGCAATCAGAGTGGTAAGAGGAAAGAAAGCAAGAGAGAGCTGTGTTACAAAAGCCAAGGGAAAGAGAGTCCAGGAGGAAAGGGTGATTGAAAGTGTCCAGAGTTAGAGGTGAAGAAGGATGAGATTTTTAAAAAAAAGATTCATTGACTTTAGCAATTAGGAGATCATTATTAACTTTACAAAGCGTAGTTTTGATTGAGCAGGAGGATTATAAATAAGGTTGATAGGCCTTGAGAAATGAGTGGAAGATGAGAAGATGGAGGTAACAAGTTTAGGCAATTTTTTTTTAGGAATTTGACTGTGAATGAAAGAGAGAAAAGATAGAGGACAACAGCTTGGGGGGATGGCAGAGTATAGTGAAGGTTTCTTCAGGATTGGAGAGTGTTCAAAGGCAGCAGGAAATAAGCCAATGGATGGAGAAATATTAAAGGCGAAGGGGAGAGAGCAAAAGATCGAAAAGAACAAGTTGCCAAGGGGAGACCAGAGAGGGTGGGATTAAAACAAGGCTGGAGTGAGCCAGATCGTCTGGATGGAGAGCTGGGGCTGGTAGAAACAGTCCAAAGTGTGACCTGAGACATGAGCAGTCTAAGATTACATTGGCTTCAATGAGTACCACACCTGGCTATTGACTCGTATTGAACCTGCCTCCCACTAACATTCCCAGATCATTTTCACACAACCATGGTCTAGCCCAAGGGGGAACCCGTGGCCTGGAGGCCACATGTGGTCCTCTAGGTCCTCTTTGGCCCCTTTGGCAGAGGGCCATACTTGAGGAACTAGAGGACCACATGTGACCTCGAGGCTACAGGTTCCCCATCCTTGGTCTAACCCCTGCTTTTCTCATTCTCTACTACTGCCATTTTTTTAATCCAGGGGAAAGGAAAGGGATACTCATTTACATAGGGTCTACTATATACCTGGCACTGTGCTAAACACTTTTGACAAATATTATCTCATTTGATCTTCATAACAACCCTGTGAGGCATGTACTATTTTTATCTCCATTTTACACTTAAGGAAACTCAGGTAAACAGGTTAAAGTGACTTATCCAGGGCTATGCTGCAAGAAACTGTCTCAGGCTGGATTTGAACTCAGGTCTTCCTGCCTCCAGGCACAGAGCTTTATCCACTCTGCCAGCAGCTGCCTTAATGTAGGACAATATTTTTCTCCATTAAATTTCATCTCTTTATATTCTGCCCATTGCTGTATCCTGGAGAGATCTTTTTTTTTAATCGTAATTTTGTTAGCCAATGTATTAATTATCCCTCCAAGTTTTGTGCCATTTATAAATCTAACAGGCATGTCTTCTATGACTTTGTCTAAGTCATTGGTAGAAATGATAAGATATATTTTTGTTTTTAAAAGTTCATATCTTAAAAGCTTGCTGTTCAATACATGTTCTGTTTCTTTAATGGTTTGAATTTTATTTAGTGTATCATAGCAAATAATTTTCAAAAAGATAAGAATTTTAGAGGACCTTGGAGGAATGTTGACTAGGAAATGGTCATTCTGTAAATATTTGTTCTTGAGACTAATGATGATAGTATCTTCTTAGGAGATAAATTCTTCCTCCAAACTCCCTGAATGAATTTCCTGTCTGAACTGGTCATAACTATTTTAAAACTTCTCATTCCCAACTCCCTTCCTCCTTTTCCACATTGGCCTATTTGAGGAGCCATACCACCACTACTACAACATTTAAGGAGCACAGCCTGAAACAAAATGGTGGGTGATGGGGGGGCTGAGACCTGCAATTTTGATCAGGACTACAATAACAACAAAAAGAAAGTAATCTCAAGTTGTATTAATGGAATTAGAGTGCCCAGAATGAAGGAGGCAAGGTCCTAGACAGACCTAGATCTGCCACCAATTAGCTGGGTGCCCATAATCGTTCTGGACCTCAGTCTTATTTCTAAAATAAAAGTGTAGACTGCATAATCTCTAATCCGTGCAGAAAGTCATGGAGGTAGGAGAGGGCAAGATACTCTCAGGAAATGGTAAGCAGTAGTGATCTTAAATAATAATAATGATGAGATTAATAATAAAATCCATATCATTTAGATAGTACTTTAAGGTTTATAAAGTACTTTACTTTGGTTGTCTCATTTGATCCTCAAAACAACCCTGTGACGTACATGCTATTATTATCTCTGTTTTACAGATGAGGAAAGTGAGGCTGAGAGGTTAAGTGACTTGCCCAGAGCCACACAGAGAGGTTAAGAAAAAGGCAGACAGAGGGTAGGTCATTGAGAACCACTGGAGATTTTTGTTCAGAGAATTAATGTGATTAAACTCGTGGTTAGGGATATCACTCTGTCAGCCATGGGAAGGATGGACTGGAGAGGCAAGAGACTGGAGGCAGGAAGATCAGTGCTAAAACTGTTACAAAAGTCTAGCAAAGCCCTCAACTAGAGTGGCTGCTGAGGAAATGGAAAGGATGGGGGCTGTGAGGGTTGATGTAAAGGTCAGAATCAATGAGACTTGACAACTAAGAGGAAAAAGATGGAGAGAAGATGAATAAGACTCAGAATTTTCCAACCTGGATGACAAGCAATGTCAAGGGATGCCGGGACAAAGAGAGGCGATGAGGGCTTCAGCTAACTTGGCTATGATAGAAGGAAGATGATCAGTTTTGTTTCAGATACATCTGAAGTTGAGATGATTACAGGTAGAATCACGGGCCCACTTCCACATCTTAGAGGTGGAAAGCTCATCAGCAGCCATAAGGTCTGATCCACACCTGACCACAGATCCCCTTGACAACATCCCCAACAGAAGGTCAGATAGCCTTTCAGCCTTTATTTGGAGCAGACCTCTAGTGACGACAAGCCTACTAAACTTCCAAGGTAGCCTATCTTTTGGACAGCTCTGATGGGAAGGTAACCAATAAGTGTTTATATAATACCTACTATGTGCCAGGTGCTATGTTAAGTGCTTTTTGCAAATATTATCTTACTTAATCCTCACAACAACCCTGTGAGGTAGGTGCTATTATGATCCCCATTTTACAGTTGAGGAAACTGAGGCAAACAGAGGTTAAGTGATTTGCCCAGAATCACACAACTAGTAAATATGTGAGGCTGGACTTGAACTTAGGTCTTCCTGTCTGCAAATCCAGTGCTCTATTCACTGCACCACCAGCTGCCCCTAATGATAGCTGGGAAGCTTTTCCTTACATCAGCCCAAATGTAAGGAAATGTATATTGTCTGTATGCAATGTACAGCAGGCAGTTGGCAATGAGGACCAGGATCAGGGCTGAGAATATAAATCTGGAAGTCATTTGCTCAGAGGTGATCAATGAAACCTTGAGAGTCCAACATGGGAGCTCAAAGGATCTTCTAGTCCAAGTTGTTCATTTTCAGATAAGGAAACTGATGCTCAAGCCTTTCCCAAGGCCAAACAAGAAGGAAGATGAGATGAGATTACCAACAGGTATAGAGAAAGAAGAAAAGAGGATGAGGCTAGAACCTTGGGGATGCCCACGTGGCAGATGAGCTGCTCATAGACCCACATAGAATGCTTGGTCTGGCAGGAACCTCAGATCTTGCAGAGTTCAACAGTCTCCTTTTAGACATGAGAAAACTGTGACCAAGAGAGGTTAATGGACTTGTACAAGAGGCTGCTAAAGGATACATAAGGAGCAGGAAGGAAGATGAGAGACCCAAGAGAGCAGTAAGGAAGATAATGAAGAGAACAAGGAGCCCAAGGGAGGAGTGTATCTAGAAAGCAAGGGTTGTCAACATTGTCAGATGCTTCAAAGTCACCAAAGAGACGAACTGCTGAAAAGACACCATTGGCTCCAGGCATCAGGAAGTCACTGGGAACCTCAGTAAAGCCATTTTTTTCTCAGTATATTACTGTTTCCATCACTCCGTACTGGTCTTGGGACCAGTTGTTGGCCAACCTCTCCTTTTTACTTCTCAAAGGTCATCCATTACCTCTTCTCTCCAGGGGAAGATCTGGAAGTTTCAAGTGGGCCATTGGCTTCAGATAAAATATTGTTTTAAATAGTCAGTTTCTTTTACAATCTGGCAAAGCTGGATGTGGTACACAATTTAGGCCAAAAAGTCAGGAAAAATTTCTCAGTAGGGAGATTCCACCAGTTTACCAAGCATCTCCTATAAGGAAATGTATTAATGCTTCAAAAAGCACTGATCTAGCATTAACATTTTCTCTGTCCCAGCTCTTCAGGGAAGGGGTTATTTTGATGGCTTCTCCTCAGCCTTTGATTAGGAGCCAAAAATCCTCTCTCACTCCCCATACAAAATGAATCTACTCAGAATAACACACCCTTCAAAGCTGGGTACCAGGAATGCTTCTCTGTCTGAACTTGTATCCATTTCTCTAGCTCTTAGAAATTTGTTATGCAGTCATATTCCAGAAGTATGCTGAGCTGATCAATCAACAAGCATTTATTAAGTATCTACTACATGACAGGCACTATGCTAGTTGCTGGGGAGACTGCTGCTGGACCAGCTAGGTCCATAATGTGTACTGGGCCTGGAGTAAGGAAGACTCATCTTTCTGAGTTCAAATCTGGCCTCAGACACTTACTAGCTGCGTAACCCTGGGCAAGTCACCTAACTTTATTTGCTTCAGTTTCCTCAACTGTAAAATGAGCTGGAGCAGGAAATGACAAATCATTCCAGTATCTTTGCCAAGAAAACCCCAAATGGAGTCACAAAGAGTCAGACATGACTGAAATAATTGAACAATAAAAGAGATACAATGACAATGATGTCTCTTGATCACTCCCTCTGAGCCCTACTTCTGCTCAGCTTCCAGTAAAGGCATCTGAACCGAGTTGGTGGCTAAGGGCTCAGAAGGCTTCTCTCTCCATTATGGAATCCCTGACTTTAACTGTCCCCAAATCCAAACCTCCTCCATGAAGACGCCCCTCCATAATCCCAGCTGTGTTCCACAGGGCAGGCCTGCAGCAAAACCCTTAATGAACTTTTCAGAGTTCATTTCACTATATGGTTAACCGGAAAGAGCATCTGATCTGAAATTAGGAGGAACCTGGGTGTGACTCCTACCTCCAACCCTTAATAATTGTGAGACCACAGTGAAGTCATTGAACCTCTCTGTCAGCCTCAGTATCTTCACTTATAAAATCAAGATAATAATGTCT
>NW_020954569.1:67926979-67930882 GCF_900497805.2 Vombatus ursinus | reverse complement strand
ATTCAGTCAAAGGGCCACACTTGAGGACCCAGAGGGCCACATGTGGCCTCAAGGCTGCAGGTTAGCACCCCTGGCTATCTAGTATCTACATCAAGGGGTTGCTATAAATACCAGATAATGGGGACTAGCCAATGTGTGGGTGTATCAGTCTGCTTAGCTGATGCAAATTCCCCATGTAGAAGAGGCTGGGAAGCCTGATTCTGGGAAAATCATGATGACGTGTAAAGGAAATACCTTGGAGAGACTGCGCACCATGCATAGATACACTATGACTGGTTCTAGTCTGCTAACCATGTAGTGGACAGCAGGCTCTTTGATTAGCTGAAGTAGTAAAACTGGAATGGAGGATACCTTCAGAAGCCATGAGGAGCCTCAACTCTCTCTCTGGATCCCTGCGGATTGAGCACACTCTGGTCCCACCCTCTCTCATGGCCAGAGTTGCCATGTTGTAGAGTACCCTGGATCCCTGAGGGATTTGTAGAGTATCTCTTTGAGTTCTACTGCCATCAGCTTGAACCCCTACTGGCTGATCTTCCACATTGCTAGGGGGCCAGAAACTAATGCTCATTCCATTTATTCACGTAACGTTGATCAGTTTTAACAAAGGTTGTTGTTTGTCCGTCCTTGAAGAGGACCATGATATCAGGAAGGTGATGTCATGACTTGCAAGTGAATTGGATTTAGATGAGGAAGGTAACAAAGGTATATTTATTTCAATGATATAGCAAGAACAAAGTACAAACATTTGTCCCCAGTTCTTTAATACATCAGTCCAGTCTCAGAATAGGGGCAATAGGCTCAATCCAATGCAGTTCCTCCTTAGTATCAGTCCCAAGTTCAGATGCAGCCCAACTGATCAATGAGCCTGCCTCTCAGCTATCACTGAAGCTATAATGGTAGAATTTCAGGTGAGACAGGAGTTGGGGGTGGGGGTGGAAAAGAGAAGATGTTTTCAGTTTAGCACCCCAAAAAATAGGTTAGGTGGCCACTGTTTCACTAGACCATGGCTAGCCCCCTGAATCTAGGACTTTGAATGGAAAGAAGGAAGGAAACAAGCATTTATTAAGCACCTGCTATGTGCCAGGAATTGTGTTAAGCACTTTTATAAATATCTCATTTGATCCTCACAAGAACGCTGTGAGGGATCTGCTGTTATTATCCCCATATTACAGTTGAGGAAACTGAGGCAGACAGGTTAAATGACTTGCCCAGGATCACACAGCTAGTAAGTATCTAAGGCTGGATTTGAACCGAAGTATTCTTGACTCCAAGACCAGCACTCCATCCACTGTGCCACCAACCTGTCTCTAATGGGGCAGAATGGAATGAAAACTGAATTATTTTACTGCTTGAATCAGAACATCTGCTGCAATTTTGGGCAGACATGGATTTATACCTACTTGATATCTAGATAGCTTTGTACTTTCATATTACATCTTTCTTGGTTTTTCTTCTCTATGCCTTGTTCTCATCCCTAGGTGATCAATAAGGAAACACAGAAAATGAAATGATTTGCTCAAGGTCTTACAGCTTGTTAGTGTTAGAACAAGCACCAGAAAGGAGGTGACATCATATAATGACCTATCAGGCTGCTTGAGTCCCACATTACTTCATCTGGACTATGCAATAGTCAATCAGTCAATAAACATGTTGTTGTTGCTGTTGTTGCTGTTGTTGTACTGCTCCTCCTCCTCCTCCTCCTCCTCCTCCTCCTCCTCCTCCTCCTCCTCCTCCTCCTTCTGTCATGCCCAATTCTTCATGAGCCCATTTGGGGTTTTCTTGGTAAAGATACTGGAGTGGTTTGCCATTCCTTTCTCCACAATAAACATTTACTAGGTGCCTACTATGCAATACAGACACATGGATAAACACATGGGGATACAATATGAGGCAAAAGACAGTCCCTGACCTCAAGGAACTTACAATCTAATGGGGAGGGGCAGCAAGCAAACAAATGTGTACTAACAAGCTACATCCAGGATAAATAGGAACTAACTAACAGGGGCCAGGCACTAGAATTTAGAGGTATTGGAAAAGGCAATTGTCTCCTAATTGGTCTCTCTTCTCCCTCCAATTAATCCTCCACTTAGCTAACAAAATGAGTTCCCTAAATCACAAATCTACCTCTGTTATTCCCCTGATAGATTCTTCAGTGGCTCCTTATTGCCTCTAGGATAAAACACAAGCTGAGTATAAGGTTTAGTTGCTCTTTTGTAAGGATTCAGAAGGCCTGGGTCCTTGGTGAAACCATTACAGGGTGAAAATACATGTCTGGACCCTACTTTGCACACATTTGCAACCTCTGCCACTGCCCCTTCCAGCCAGACGCCTGGGTATCCCCTTTCCTCTTTCAGTTGCCTGGTAGACTTAGCGGAAGGAGACAGGCGAAGCTCACACCAGGGACTTTTACTGTCTTTGGAGTAAGACAGTGTCTGTTATCTCAAAGACAATGCCTGACTGTTGTGTTGTTGCCAACTGTGATCTTACTGATTGAGCAAATTTTAACGTTGAAAGTGACTAAGTCAAGAGTACTCTCGGACATTTCCCCAAGTGATTACATTTTCCAAATAAGGCCTTGGGGGAGCTATTAAGGAAAACTGGACATATGCATGCTGTTTTTCCTTTCTGAAGCAAGAAAGTGAGGAAGTGGTAGCTTCCAGAAATTTCCCGTTAATCTATTAAGTAGCGATCATCGAACCTGTGCGCCTGGCACCAGCAGCAAAGTGAGCAAGGGCAGAGTTTGGAGCTCAGACTTCCCTTTGTTTATTCAATGGACCAGCTAATACTAGTGCGGCTTAGAGGAAGCCTGGTGTAGTTCAATTCAATTCAATTCAACAAGTATTTATTAAACACGTTAGGTATACAGGGAAATAAGGACAAAAGGGACACTGTCAAGGGGATTTGACATTTAGACAGATGAATAAATACAAAATAAATTGAGGATGGAGAAAGCATTCAGTACTGGGGGATCAGGAAACAGCTTCCAGTCAAAGGTGGCACATGGAGTTTTGAAGGAAGCTAAGGATTCTAAGAGCCATAGGTGAGAAGAGAGTGCATTCCAGGCTTGGGGGTGGGATTAGCACATGCAAATGCATGGAGGTGGGAAATGGAATATTGAGCTTGAGGAATAACAAATTGACTGGCTGGAATGTGGAGTATGTGAAGAGAGATCATCAGCCAGAAGTATGAAAAGGTAGGTCAAAGCCAGATTATGAAGAGATTGTCATCTCAACTAAGGGGATTGGTGCTTGCTCCTTGAGGTAATCGGTGCCTCTGAAGCTTCTTGATCAGAGGGATGAAGGTGGCAGATCTGTGAATTGGGAAGCTTATTTTGACAGTTGTGTGGAGGATTAATTGGAGAGGGAGACTGGAAGCAGGCAGGCCAATTAGGAGATTATCCCAATAGTCCAGACGAAGTGATGAGGCCCTGAACTAGCCTGTTATGAGTTAAAAGGACTCTGAATTTGGAGTCAGAGATTGGGTTTGAATCCCAAATGCAGTTTACAACATGTGTGAATTTGGGCAAGTCACTTAAACTCCCTAACGCCTCAGTTTCCTGGATGAGTTCTATGGCCTCTCCTGGCTCTGAATCTATGATGATATAAATCTGAGTAGTCTCAGTTCATAGTCAGCACTAGAAAAAATATCCTGGGAATTAGTAGGAGCTGTTGTCCGTGGCCACCATTCTTCCAGGAACCTTGTGAAGTCCGTGGGGAAGGCTGGGAAGGGCAGACCTCAAGCAATTAATTACGAATTCAAAATATGAACTCTTACTATGTGGCTTTTCAAATCTGGCCTCAGACACTTAACACTTACTAGCTGTGTGACTTTGGGCAAGTCATTTAACCCTGATAGCCTAAGCAAAAAAAAAAAATTGAAAAAAAAAAAATGGGGGCAGTTAAG
>NW_020954569.1:67923251-67926916 GCF_900497805.2 Vombatus ursinus | reverse complement strand
AAAAAAAAAAAAAAAAAAAAAAAAAAAAAAAAAAAAAAAAAAAAACAAACTATGTGTCTTTGAAGTTATTGACAGTATCAGTGTCACTGCTTTCTCCTTCACTCCATTAGCCCATTAATGAGAACAATAGAATGGTAGAATGCCAGTCCTCCAACAGACCTTGGATGGGGTATACTGCAAAGAACAATGGTCCTAATGGTCCTGATGCCAGGCTATCTTGAGGATCTGAGTTTGAGTCCCCCCAGGACAGCTGCAGATGATACCACCCTTGAGGAGCTACTTTCTAAGCCTCAGATCTCTCATTAGTAAAACGAGGACAATAGTACCCACAGAATGTTTATGAGGAAATCTTTGTAATTATTGTAATCCAGTTCTGGTATTCTTTACCTTTTTTGTGTGTGTCATGATGCCCTTTGGAAGTCCACTGAAACTTATGGATCCCTTCTCAGAATGATGTTTTTAAATGTATAATGTGGCCCGTTCACTCAGGGCCAAGCCTGATACATCTCCTTTCAGAGCTCCAGGGCCCCCAGAAGAGTTTGTTGTGTATTCGTTTTCTCTGCCATCAGCTTGAAACTCCATCAGCTGTGTTCCCCCATTTGTTAAGGGCTGTGGGGTTTATTTAACTACTTAACATTGGAGAGCTTTTACAACAGGACATTTACTTGAAAGATACAAGGACAAATATATAAATATCCCCTTCAAACCTCTTGAGCATACACTCCATGTATCCTCTTAGTCTTTGGCAGAACATTAAGCTCAAAACTTAGATCAATTCTTACATAGCATTGGTCCCACCAGTTCATGTTCAGATATGGCATGATTGCCAGATAAATCCTTCTACTTGGTTGGGATCCTGAGGGTCACTCAGAAAAATCATTCCCCAAGGCATTGGTGCTGGGCTAATTTCAATACAGGGCCTGAATTCTGACTCCCAGATTACTGTAGCTCACTCTCCCAGCCAAGTCTGAGATTCAACTCCCTGTGCTTAGAATGAAAGAGTGAAGTGACCGAGGACAGAGGCCTATTTCTCAAGGACCATAAGAGGCTTCAGAAAGGAAGAGGTCTTCAGTCTTTTTCTTTTAAAGTGTAGTCTCTCACCAGACGCTGTCATTCTCACTAGACTGCCTCTGAAGACAATGAGGCAAAGGGATGGCCAAAGTTGACTCAGGTCTTTTTGAAGAATTCTGACTCTGCAGCCAATGGTAAAAAGGCTCTTCCCAACCATGTGGCTGGCCATCCAGAACCAGTTACAGAATGTCCTTTCATGCACCACAGTTTCTGCAAGGTGCCATAACCCCAGCATCCACATAGAGGGATAATATCTGAGCGAGTGCCAGAGCACTATTACATATGCATGAAATAAAATACATAAGATTATAAAGGAAGTAAATTATATTGGAATAAAGATATAAGGTTCTTTTTTTTCCTAGCCAGGTTTCAAGATCCCTTGAAATATATCCACAGACCCCAGGGGAAGAATCCCTGATCTAGTCATTGTCAGATGAGGTAACTGAGGCTTAAAGAGAGAAAGTGATTTGCCCAAGGTCACACAGCTAGTTAGTGAAAACAACAAGACTGGAATCCAGGCCTTCTTATTCCAAGTCTCACACATTTTCTGTAGTAATGACCAGGATGCTGTGGAAGTCACCAATATGCAGTGACACATTCTTTTAATAGTTGTATACTGAATTACTCCTCTATGCCTGGCCTTGCTTTAACAAGGGCAGAACAAAAAAGTGTAATACACACTCTTTACCTTCAGGAAGCTGACAGGCTAGTGGGGAGTTGAAACATACACACACTGAAGTTAAATCACCACACAAGACATTAGTTTGATATAATGTCAGGCTAGTGGCATTATATAATGCCATTAGATTATGAGCTCCTTGAGGGCAGGGATTGTCTTTTGCCTCTTTTTGTATCTCCACTGCTCAGCACAGTGCCTGGCACAAAGTAGGTGCTTAATATTCATTGACTGACTGAGACTAGTAAAGAGGAAATGACAGAGGCAGTGAGAGTATTCCAGTCCCAAACTGAGCTAATGGCACTCAATGGACCAACTCACACTTTATTGAGTAAATGCTATCCAAGAGAATTAATGAAGACCTGATCTGCCTTCTGTGACTAGTCTCTCCTTAAACTTCAGTGCCCTAACTTTTCCACTAACTGTATGAATTAGTAATCTAAGTATTTAAGGGAAAGTAAATTAATCATTCTGGGATTTGATTTCCTGTCCTGTAAAATGAGACAAAATTGGAGTCCCTAACAAGTGACTCTCAGAACTTACATCCCCTTGGTAGATCCTGGGGCCATACGTCCGGCTGTACTTGAAACTCCTAGGTCCTTAAAGTGTTGGCTTGCAATCCCTGCAGACTGCAGTGAGGGGCCCCAAAGCTTGCTCACATCTCATCTCTCTAGGCTGGTTGGCCTACTCCCTTCTCTCAGACCCTTGGCTGGAAGCTAAGTGGTTGAAATGATAGCAGTGACCTACATGTCTCTCTGCTTGCTCCCTGGCTTGATGGCAGGGCTGTCATACCAACATAATCTCCCCTACAGCCATCTCACATGTCGGTGACAGCACTGCCACCCTTCCTGCACTTGTCACCAGACCCCTAGTCCCCACTTCAGATGAAAGGCAGACAAGTTCCTGACACCACAAGTCAGAGACCTCTGACCTCAATGATATTTAAGGGCCTTTCTAACTCTAATGTGGTGATTCTCTGGTTACCTGCTGAGTGGAAACATGCAAACTCCCAGGGAGTTTGTGCAGAAAGTATCAGATGATCCCCTCCAGGCAGAACAGGCCACATTCCAGAGGGTCAGGCCCCAGGGCAGAGCTTACCAGGCTCAGACTATCCACCTCCCTCTACCCTGGAAAACTACTGCATCAGCTTAAGTTAAGGATCAGAGCTTAAGACTTGCTCCAAAAGACTAAACGTTTAGCATATTAATGGGCATTGCAGTAGAGAATACAGACAGCTTGCCTCAGACTCAGGAAGACCTGGGTTAGAGTCCCATCTCTGACACATGCTGACTGTGTACTCTGGACAAATTGCTTAACTTCTCAGTGCCCAGGGAACTTTCTAACTAGAAGCTACAAGATTCAGTGAAGGTACCAATATGCATTGGCAAAGGGAGTTTCCTCTGTGGGAATTCTCTATACCCATGAAATCACATTGACTTTAAAAAAAAAAAAGAAAGAAAAAAGAAAGAAAAATTGTGGCTTTTGTTTTCCTGTAATAAAATATAAATTCCTTGAGAACAAGAACCGCTTGGATTTTGGGCTTTGTATCCCTAGTACCTAGCACAGTTCTAGGCACATTTCAAGCACTTAATAAACACTTAAGTCAAAATGAATTGAACTGGATTGAACTGAATTCAAGATTACATATGGAACCTCTCCTTATTAAACAATCCACAAATATTGGTTAAGTACCTACAATGAGGTGCTGTTGGTATTAAACCTTTTAGATGGATGTATGCCAACTTGCATTGCCCATTGTTTCAGTTGTTTGAGCCCTATCTCTTAATGAATCTATAATCCTTAAGGCCAGGCACCATAACCTGGTTCTAAGGGAAATCCTGGCATGGTTCTTAGGGGTCAGGAACCCCCAACATTCAATTCCATTTGATTCAACTAGTTAAGCACCTACCATGCACTA
>NW_020954569.1:67923126-67923192 GCF_900497805.2 Vombatus ursinus | reverse complement strand
GTCTACACAAGGGGGGAAATGGCATACTTGTTGCATTTAATTTGCCCCAAATAGTGGTAGGGTGCC
>NW_020954569.1:67914640-67923087 GCF_900497805.2 Vombatus ursinus | reverse complement strand
AGGATAGCCTTGGCCCATTCTGTCTATCATGGGTAAGAAACATGCAGAGGCTGAACACCCTGGCATAAGGAGCCTGCCTGCAGTCTCTCAGGTCTTCTGCTTCCCTCAGGGGTTGGCCTTGTTATTCCCAAAGATACCAGGAGGAAGAAAACTCAGAGACCTTGAGCATAATCAGATAAACTAACAGGGAAAACATTAACAACAGAAGCAAATATGGCCCCCAGATCCAGTCATCAGGCATTTATGAATAAATACTTCAAAAGAAAGAAAAACAATTCAACATCTGATAAAACAGAGGTCCCTGTGGATTTTGACAACGTGGAACTACAACATACTGTTCCTGAATGATTTAAAAGAGAAATGAGAATTATGAGAGTAGAATTTATGTCCTACATAGCAGAAATAATGGGCAGAATAGAGAAACTTCAATCTGTGACAGCAAGTCTTACCAAAGAAACAAAAAAAAGGGATAACCATATACACAGAAGTGAAGAACAATCTAGAAAAAGAAAATCAAAAAGCAATAACATTAAAGGAAAACATGTTCTCTAAATAAAACATTGATTTCAAAGGCAGAAGTTTCAGAGAAAACCTAGGAATCCTTGACAGAACATGACAAGTCAAAAACCCTGAAAAACCATACAGGAAATAATATGAGAAATAAAGAGAGCCTGACCATGAGGGCTGTAAAAAGGAAGTGGTAGCAATGGTATTTCAGTGGTAAAGAGGTTAGTAGTGGCAATAATGGCCCCTGGCTATCCAGGGCAGGATGGAGCAGGAAGGCCTCGTTAGAAGCCAAGCAGAATATTGGTGTTGTTGTCGGTTTTTGAAGACGACCAAAATGACATCACTATGCTAGAGTCAAGTTTCAGTGTGTCTGACTGTGGCTGATCAGAACAATACAAGTTCAGAATGCTCTACCACAGGGTGGGCACAAATTGTCCATGTGAACATTTGGGGTGGATTCTCTACATTTGCACGTCCTGCATTTCCTTTGAGCTGTTTCAGTTCTGCTTTGCTCATAGAGCACAGTTTGCCTTCTCTGATGTGGGCACACCATGCCGAGCAGTCCTGTGCCAGTGTCTCCCATGCCACAGAATCAATTCCAAAATTCTTAAGAGAGACTTTGAGAGTGTCCTTGTATCGCTTCTTCTGACCGCTTGCTCTGTGTAAGTTCTCCATAGAATAGCATTTTTGGCAAGCGTACATTTTGCATTTGAAAACCATGGTCAGCCTATTGGAGTTGTGCTCTCTGAAGCAGAGTTTGAATGCTTGGCAGTTTAGTTCAAGAAAGGACGTCAGTGTCTGGTATTTTATCCTGCCAGGTGATCTTCAGAATCTCCCTAAGACAATTCAAATGGAATCAATTCAGTTTCCTGACATGGTGCTGGTAGACTGTCCAGGTTTCACAGGCATATAACAATGAGGTCAGCACAACGGCTCTGTAGACCTTCAGTTTGGTAGTCAGTCTAATACCTCTTCTCTTCCATACTTTCCTTTGGAGCCTCCCAAACATCTGGCAATGCGTGTGTCAACATCATTATCAATATGTACATCCCTGGAAAGTACACTACCAAGGTAAGTGAACTTATCCACAGCATTCAAAACTTCTCCAATTGCTATAACCAATGGTTCCACATATGGATGGTGTGGCAGTGGCTGATGGAGCACCTGTGTTTTCTTGGTGTTAATTCTTAGGCCAAGATTAGCACAAGCAGCAGAGAATCGATCCATACTTGGTTGCATCTCAGCTTCAGAGGCTGCCTTGAGTGTATAATCATCTGCAAACAGAAAATCATGCACCAGCAACACAATCAGAAGATTAGATGTCTAAGAGAAGAGGGAACACCTAAAATGCTCACAGGTTTGCCTTGGGCCAGTCCCAGCCACAGTATGGGTTTGAGAAAGGTTGCCTGTGGGAAAAACCCTAATCAGCTCTAATCAGGAAATATCAGTGCTGAAATGCTTATGGGAAACTTTGGCTCCTTATGGTCTCTCTGAAAGATTTATTTAGGGGTTGGTACAGCCATTCTGGAAAGTAGTTTAGAACTATATTAGCAAAGTCATTCAACTGTGCCCTATCAATACCATTTCTAGGCCTATACCCCTAAAGAGATCAAAGAAAGAGGAAAGAGACCCATACGCACAAAAATACTTACAATGGCTCTTTCTTATAGTGGCAATGAGATGGAAACTAAAGGGGTACCTATTTTTATAATAGTTTTATATTTATAATACAATAAAATTTATAATATTTTATAATACCTATTGGGAAAGGACTAAACAAACTATGTTATATGAATATAATGGAGTGTTATTGCAACCTAGAAATGATGAGCAAAACCGTTTCAGACAGACCTGGGAAGAATTGTGTGAATGGATGCAGGGTAAAGTGAATAGAACTCAGAGAACAATTTACACAGTAACAACATTCTAAACAAAAACAATTTGGAAAAACTTAAGAACTTTGATAAAATGCAGTGACAAACCATGATTCCAGAGAACCAATGAAGAAACATGCTGTCCACCTCCTGACAGAGAGGAAATAGACTCAAGATGTAGAATGAGATATACACTTTTGGATATGACCAATGGCCATTTATCTTGCTCAACTATGAACATTTACTGTAGGAATTTCATGATTTGCTTTTTGTCTTGTTTTGTTTTTAGTTGGGAAAGTAAAAATTCATATCTGTTAACTGAAAAAAGTAACAACAAATTTTTTTTAATTTTGTTCATTGGTTTAAGTGAATAAAAGCAAACCACAATGTCCTTTGTCTCTCCTCATGAGTGAGTTCCCAGAAACTTCAGGGTGTTTCCTTTTTTGTTTCTTTCTTTGGGGCTTGAAAAAGAGAAACAGAAATTGGCCTTCCCTGACCCAACAAAGAGGCCCATGACTTCTTCTCTCTGAACTCATGTTCCTGAGGCACTGGGCCTCAGGGCACTAGGCCCTGAGGGCAAGGCAGAAGCTCGAAGAATCTTCCCATAGTCCATCCCCAAAAGCAAGGGGATACCCAAGGCAGGCAGTGGATTGCATGGATGTTCCCTGAATAATCTCCTAGTGATTTAATGGAAAGAGAATTGTATTTGGGGTCAGAGGACCTGGCTTGAAATCTTTCATTTTTTCCCATTTAATAGTGTTTTATTTTTTCCAATTACATATAAAGAGTTTTCAACATTCACTTTTATAAGATTTTGAGTTCCAAATTTTTTTCTCTCTCCCTCCCTCCCCAAGACAGCAAGCAATTTGATATAGGTTATACGTATACAGTCATATTAAACATATTTCCACATTAGTCATACTGTGAAAAAAAGAATCAAAACAGAAGGGGAAAAGCACAAGAAAGAAAAAAAAGAGAGAAAATAGTATTCTTCAATCTGCATCCAGACTCCATAGTTCTTTCTCTGGATGTGGATGGCATTTACCATCATGAGTCTTCTGGAATTGTTTTAGATCATTTGTATTAATGAGAAGAGCTAAGTCTATCAAAGTTGATCATTGTACAATGTAGCTGTTATTGTATACAATATTCTCCTGGTTCTCACTCCTCTCAGCAACAGTTCATGTAAGTCCTTTCAGGTTTTTCTGAAATCCCCCTGCTCATCATTCTCATAGCACAGGGGTATTCCATTACATTCATATACCACAGCTTATTCAGCTATTCCCAAAATGATGAGCATCCCCTCAATTTCCAATTCTTTACCACCACAAAAATGGCTATTATAAATATTTTTGTACATGTGGGTCCTTTCCCCTTTTTTATGATCTCTTTGGGATACAGACCTAGAAGCAGTATTGCTGGATCAAAGCATATCCACAGTTCTATAGCCCTTTGAGCATAATTCCAAATTGCTCTCCAGAATGGTTGGATCAGTTCACAACTCCACCAACAATGCATTAGTGTTCCAATTTTCCCACATCTTCTCCAACATTTATCATTTTCCTTTTTTGTCATATTATTGGTTTGGAATCTTGGCTTAGTGCTTTACCTATGTTACTTTTGAAACGTTACTTACCTTTGCAGGGTCTCACTTTCCTTTGCTATAAAATGGGGGTGTTACAATAAATGACCTTCAATGCCTCTTTCAGCTCTAAATACTATAATCCTCCCCACAGTCCCTTCCATCTTATTCTCCACTTCTGTAAATCTTGTCTGTCTTTCAACAACACCTGAATTCTGCCTCTTCTGTGCAGGCTTTTCTGGCAACCCAACCCTTTTCTGAATTCCCATAGTAGAAATTGTCTGTACTCCTCATTGAGCCCTTCTCCTACTTTTCTGTTATGTCTTCCCAACTGGATTATAAACTCTCTGAGGGCAGACACTATATCCCTGATCTTTGTATTCCCTCTTCCCTCAAAACCCTATCCATCGTAGGCGTGCCATGTACTAACTGGTTAATTTTCTTCCTTATTGCACAAGTTTCATAGAATACGATACTTTCCATGAGGTCAACACTCTACTTATAAATCTGGAGTTTTTAGCCTGAACATGTGGCTGGGAGAATTCATATTGTTAACACTAAAATCCTAGTCAGAGATTCCAGGTCTAAATTTGGAAGGGTGCTCTCTGGAAATGTATAAGCAGCAGATTACACTCAAAATCCATCAACAACATAAGTCTTTAAGCTGTTAGATTTATC
This sequence comes from Vombatus ursinus, assembly GCF_900497805.2. Classification (NCBI taxonomy): domain Eukaryota; kingdom Metazoa; phylum Chordata; class Mammalia; order Diprotodontia; family Vombatidae; genus Vombatus; species Vombatus ursinus. The sequence continues at coordinate 67,918,446 of NW_020954569.1, read as the reverse complement.
TTTCATCATTGTGCTGCCCACCCTCCAGCATTTTTTCTTCCCCTCCCCTCTTTTTTCTCTTCCTTATCCCACTGGGATACCAAAATTGAATGTGAACTAAGAATCCATAGTAAATGGGATGTGTAGGCTATTATTGGTAGTGGGAAAAAGTGGTTATTTAGGGGAAAATATATAGTGTTTTTCTCTCTATATAATATATATGTGTCAAGAATTTATTTTTAAACATGTTAAATGTGAAAATGAAAAATATGTTTCTCTTTGTGAAAGCTGGAGAACATTTTTACCCCAGGTACCCTGCAAAAATCTATTGCCGTTTCTCCCTTGACACTGTGTTTTTCCCATATACCTATTGCTCTTTCATATTAAATGTTTCCCCTGGTTTCTGTTATTTGGATTGTTAGCAGCCACACAGAATTCAAACTGTGAGTGAGGGTTTTATTTTTGTTTTGTTGTGTTGTTCATTTTTTTAAGATTAAAATAAATTGGTAATTAAAAAGTCACTGGTTCTAGAATAAAAGAATCTACTTTCAAATCTCTGACATTTACTACTTTGTGACCTTGGGAAAGTCACTTTACCTCTCTAGACCTCAGTTTCCTCATCTGTAAAATAAGAGGATTAAAGTAGATGTCCTCTGAGGTCCCTTCCACTAATGGATCTGCAACCTCCATGACTCTGCTTTGGGATGTCATCTCACATACCACCACCTAGGAAATGGTCTCGTATTCCTGGCCTGGGTAACCAAATAGACTTACCTAAAAAGTCCATGCTACCTGTTCTAGGTGGTGTGCTGTACTGAGAGTACATTTGGAATCAGAAGGACCTGAGTTAGAATCTTACCTCAGATATAATCTGTGTGACCTGGGCAGGTCACTTAATTTTCATCAATCTCAGTTTTCTCCTCTGTAAAATGTGAATACCAATAGCTCCTACCCTGCCGAGTTATCGTGAGGATTAAATGAGATAATAGCTTCAGTGCCCTGCACTATACTTGGAATCAGGAAGACCTAAGTTCAAACCCTTACTCAGTCACTTACTAGCTATGTAACCTCTGGGCTGATGTATATATACACATATATATCTATACATGTGTGTAAACAACACACACACAAGTATATATAAACTAGAAATAAATGTTATTGTCATCATTGTTTCATGTCAGTTGTGTCTGACTCCTCATGACTCCATTTTGGGGTTTTCTTGGCAAAGACACTGGAGTGGTTTGCCGTTTCCTTCTCCAGCTCATTTTACAGATAAGGAAACTAAGGCAAACAGAGTTAAGTGACTTGCCCAAAGTCACACAGCAAGTAAGTGTCTGAGGCCAAACTTGAACTCTGATCTTCCTGACTCCAGGCCTGGCACTCTATCCACTGCAACCACCTAGTTGCCCAGAAACAAAATGGCTATCTATCAATTGTGGAATGTCCAAAGAAATTACAGCATATGAATATAATGGAATATTTTTGCCTGATAAAAATTATGAATATGAGTTATTCACAAAAACATGGATGGATTTGTATGAAGTGATACATCAAACTGAAAGTTGAGGTGAAAACATCACAAACAATCACTACAACAACAACACCTGAAAGCAAACAAACTATGACTAATTGTAATGAACAATCTTGGTGCTGGAGAAATGATAGAGAAACATAACTTCCCTCTCCAGGGTAAAAAGTGGAGACCAGGCATGTAGAGTGTGGCCCATATCAGATGTTTTTGCTGTACTAGTCGGCTTTGCTTAAAATTTGTCATTGCCACAAGGTAGGGGTCGATGAGTTCTAGGAGAAAAATAAAGACAACCATATGACCATTTTTGGGGTGAGAGAAAGACAGGTTTTCAAGAGACATGTGTTCTTTAAAATGTTTTAAATAATGGAGTGAAAGAAGACATATTACTCAGATTCTGAAGTGCTGTTTGACAAACAGTTAATTGAATTAGTCCATTAGTATATACATTTTAGATTGTCACTGCAGACAGACAATAAACTAGGCCCAAAGCTGAATAGGAAGACAAGAGCCAGTGGGATTTCCTTTGGGAAATTGGATAGTGCTTTCAAGCTACAAAAATCTTAAATTGGGAAAGTGCTTTTAATAACAATGGGGATGCTATATGATTGAGAATCATGGAACACAGCTCTCTAGAATGAATACAAACTGCCAGTGACCCAAAAGGCAATGGAGAGACATACAGAGGGTATCAGTAATTAGAAGCGTGTTATAAACTATGTGAACAAGAGAAATAGCATAAAAGAGCTCAAACAGGCATGGCCAGAAGATGAGGCGGGCCAGTCGTGCAGTGAGTACAAGGGATTAAAGACACCCCCAGTATTACACTGATACCCATGGAAGCTTAAGAGAAACAAGTCTGGCCTGAAGAGGGATCCTCTATGGAGAGTACAAGGAATGACAAACTAGATGAGAAGATATGGAGGAGCTGAGATCTGCACTGGGGGAAAAGTGCCCAGTTCAGGAAGGGAAGCAAAGCAAAGCAAGAGACAAAGCCATAGCTTTGACCTGGATAATAGCCCAGTCAATCTCAGAATCTCAGGCTGTCTGTATAGAGTCTTGTTACAAGAAATTTGTTTTTCTTTTTTTTTCAGTGAGGTGGGGGTGGGAGGGAAACAAGATAGATTTCTGTTAATTTTTTAGAAAATAGAGTGGTAGGAGATGCTCCAGATGTGAAATGCCACACACAATTTCAGATGAAGTTACTCTATTATTAGTTTTACTTAACTGTTTTACTTTATTATAAAAGACTTCTCACAAAGTGAAAATAATTATCTGTAAATGTTTGTAATATGAAACAAAAAAACAATAAAACTATATGCGTGTATGCATGTATGTATATATGGGCAGCTAGGTGGCACAGTGGATAGAGTGCCAGCCCTGAATTCAGGAAGATTTATCTTTCTGAGTTCAAATCTGGCCTCAGATACTTCCTAAGCTATATGACTCTGGGCAAGTCACTTAACTCGTTTGCCTCAGTTTCCTCATCTGTAAAATGATCTGGAGAAGGAAATGGCAAACCACTCCAGTATCTTTGCCAAGAAAACTCCAAATGGGGTCACAAAGAGTCAGACACAACTGAAATGACTGAACAACAAAAAATGTGTTTTACATATATTAAATAATTACATATATAAAATAATATTACATATACTGAAACTTCTTTTTTTTCCTCAACCTTATCCAAATTTATCCATTTACTTGACCCAAAAGCAGCATTCTGACTATTCTAACAGAAGCTGCCCAGTTAACAGTGGCCGGTGAGGACCCAACTTTTCTACTATTCCAAGGTCATAGACAAGGCTGGCCCTGGCAAAACCAATAAAAAGACTGACTTCTTCCAACCTTCTCTTCCAGAAACATTCATTCCTTTTCCTACTCCACCCTCTTGTTTTCCTGGTCTTGAGCTGTCTATAATCTGCATCACAATGTCCCATCTGGAACTGCCCCCTACACATGCTGCCTCATGTTATGCCTCTATCCTTCCACCTTCCCTTGGATGTTGCCTTGTGAGAAATACTGCAGAAGTCATCTTTATTCTTCAGGGATCTGCTTCTGTCCTGGGCTCAAGACCACTAGTGAAGACTCCTATAAACGATGCCATGTCCTGAAATTTCCTGCCATTGACCCTCTGAATAGGGTAAAGCTCTTGAGCTTTGCTGTCATGGAAAGTTGAGATCACCTAATGTCATTCCCATAAGAGTTCTTCATTCTAGGGGCAGCTAGTTGGTGCAGTGGATAGAGCACTGGCCCTGAAGTCAGGAGGACCTGAGTTCAAATCCGGCCTCAGATCAAACGT
>NW_020954569.1:67909878-67914509 GCF_900497805.2 Vombatus ursinus | reverse complement strand
CTTACTAGCTGTGTGACCCTGGGCAAGTCATTTAACCCCAATTGCCTTTAAAAAAAAAAAAGAGTTCCTGGCTCTTTCCAATGAGTTGGTTTTCCTTTAATTAATAAAAATCTATTTTTTCTCCTTCTGACTTCCTCCTCTCATCAAAAAAAAAAAAAAAACCCTTGTAACAAATACGCATAGTCAAAAAAACCAAATTCCCACAATCACCATGTTGTATATATATATATATATATATATATACACACACACATATATATAAATATAATTCTGTACCCTGAGAGGTGCAGAACAAAGTGAGTAGGTAGCATGTTTTATCATCAGTCCTGGTTGTCTTTCCACTGCTCTAATATATACTAGGTCCTCACCTAGTTGTTGATTGTAAGTGTGAAATATAAGTTTCTGAACAATGTTAGTGGAATTGCCTAACAAGATAATCAAATCGGTATAAATTTTAAATGAAGCAGAAACAATGAGGGATATTATTTTAGCATATTTGGGACTTCGCAATTGTCTGTTTATCTCTCTAGGCCTCCATGTCCTCACCTAAAAAGTCTGATGATTGGATTAGATGATCTTGAATTTCCTTTTTAGGTCTAATATCCTATAATTCCTTGATTCTACAAAATAGAAGTATAGTCTCTTTACATAAGAATCTAAGTTGGCTGATTGACATCAACTTCTGTTTTCTGTTTACAAAATTGATCTATCCTGTATCTAATTCTTAAAAGGCCCTGTGCTCAGATATCAGTCTAGGATGTAATCTGATAACTAATCCGATTCAGGTATTATTAACTAATAATGGTTTAATATATCACCCCTCTCAGAAGCATGTGCATTTTAACAGGGGACAAAAGCCTTAGCCCAGGGGAACGAAGTTCTAATTGTGAAATGTCAGGCATTGTGGCAAGCCAGTAGGGGAGATGTATTTGATCATTGAACCCCTTCTTGTCTATCCATTCATACTATGTAGGTTGCAGCTGCCTGCTTTCCAGGCTGGACATAGAAACTGTCCCTGCTTGGCCTCCAGGAGCAGAGCCTTGCTGCAGTCCCAGTGTTCTTTTATCCTGGTGGAATTTCAGTGGTAATCTGTTCATAATAGAATCTCATACAGACTTTTGCCAGGATTCTTTCTTGATATTCCTATCCCAAACTTCAACTGTACTCTAATTCCTGATTCTGAGCCCCAGTAAGGATATAAAACCGATTTCTTTGCTCAGAACAAAAAGTCTCCAGGGGGCAGAAATTTGTCTTGTTCAAAAAACCGCTTGACTGACCCCTAACCCAATGCATGGGGCCATGTAAGGAGATACATGTGGTCTGATCTCTGTGTGTAGAACAGCTGGGTGATATTTCCAATCCCACTCCAGTGTAAGAGCAGCATATCCCTCCTTTGTAACAGAACAAGCCCTTTGTGGGAAGGAAGCAGGATCAGTTCTCACTTCACTTCCATCCTCCACCCTCACAGCTATGGTAGACCAATTACTGCGAACTTGCTTCCTATTTGCATTAACAGTAAATTCACTGCTGGTATCTGATAAAATCAGAAAGCCAGGAAATGGGGGCTAGCTCTGCAAAGAATTTTGGGAAATGAAAGCTTATCAGAATAGTCTGGACTGGACTCATTTCTTTCAGCCCAACTATCTTGAATTCCATTGTTAGAGCAGCCCCACAGTGTGAGGACATATCTTTAATGGTTAATTTCAAGAACACTCTGCCTTGGTACAGGGTGGGGGGGAATGGCGGGGAGAAGACTTTTTTTTTCCTACAATGGACTTTGAAATGTTCCAAGACAACTTTCTTATTTAAGTTTTATTTTTAATGCTTGTACTTTTAATACATAGTTGGATCTAAATCCTGTCCTTGTTTTGGGAATGTGTGTTCCATAGGATTGTATTAGTTAAAACAGCCAATATTGAACAACCAAAATAAAAATAAATACCTGCATCAAGAATCTCGTGTGTAAAGAACACTGTGCTACAAGGACATACAAAGAAAATATGATATGACCCCTGCCCTCATGGATCTAGTAAAAGAAATATGAAGCATGAACCCGTAAGAGACCCAAAAGGGTTCCCGTACTTTGTGGGTCAGAAACCTTTCTAATATGTTTTACATGATTGCATATATATAACCTAGATCAAATTGCTTACCATCTTAGGGATGGGGAAAGTAAGAGAGGGAGGAAGAAATTTGGATTTTGGATAAAAAATTTTTTTAAATGAATTTTAAAATTTGTCTTTACATATAATTGGAAAAAATAAAATATCATTAAAAAAAGAAAAAACCTTTCTAAACCATAGCTCAGTAGTACCCATCAATGTATCATTATCTTGAAGGTAGGACTCAAGCTCATCACTCAACAACTGTTTTTTTCATACTTATAATGTGCCAGGCACATGTGCCAGAAGCTGGAACTATAAAGATAAAAATGAAAAAGTTCTTGTCATTGAGGAATTTACATTCTATTGGCCAGACAACATGAACACACATCCTTGGTTAAACTGTGATCTGAGCTCCCCTCTCCTTGTCACTGATGCATCACTTCAAGCGCTGTTTCCCTAACTTGCCACTAGTCCCTGAGCTAAAAGCCTGAGCTAAAAGCCTGAGCTAAAAGTGAGCTTCACTGCAGGACTGAGCTTTTTTTTTTGGTGGGGGTAGGGTGGGTGCCGCGGGTCTGGAGCCTTTCTCTAGTGCCCACAGGCTTCTTTTGACAGGCTTCTATCTCTCTCTTTTGACAAACCTAAGCTAGAAAAATAAACTTACTCTAATTTTTCCTTAAATTTCAGATCATTGTTGGAGTGGTTTTGGAAGCAAATAAGTATGTTAATGCACTGTGAATGTGTCCAGCCATTCTGGAAAACAATTTGGAGCTATGCCCAAAAGCTACTAAAATGTGCAAACCCTTTAACTTAGCTATGCTATTACTTGGATTACATCCAGAGAAACCTAAGAAAGAGGAAAAGGATTTATTTGTACAAAAATATTTATAACAATTCTTTTTTGGTAACCAAAAACTAGAAATTAAGGGAGTACCCTCCTATCGGGAAATAGTTTTTAAAAACTGTGGTATATACTGTAAATGCAATGGAGTATTATTTTGCCATAAGAAATGATGGAGTAGACAGTTTCGGGAGAAACTGGGAAGATCTCTATGAACTGATGCAGAACAAAATGAACAGAAGAACTGCAACAATTTATATTATAATGTTATAGGGAAAAACAGCTTTGAAAAACTTTGAGAAACTGATTGATCAACACCAACAGATTACAAGTTTAAAAGAATATAGATGAACCATACCACTCATCTCCTGACAGAGAGGTGAAGAACTTAAGATGCAAAAGGAGACATACATTTTCACCATTCCATCATGCTCCCTTGCTGATCTCCTGGCTTGACTTGGGTCTGGCTTGCCTGGAGGAAATGAAGAGAAAAACCATTCTCTGCTGGTTCATCACTTGAGCTGCCTCAAACCCTAAGAGGATTTTACCTAGAAGCCAGACCCCCGGGGAATGGCGATAACCCACAGTATTCTGTCAAAAATTAACACGACCCATTATACTCTCCTTATCACAGTGATACCAACTCCACTTTGGTGTCATTATTCAAACCTCATTACTCTGTTCTCCAACCCCTTCACTGCCAGATTCCTTATTCCTGTCCCCCTCATCCCAACCCACCCCCACCCCACTGCTCAATGTCTCACTCTAAATCTACCCACCCCTCCTATTATGCTCACTAAAAAGATTGCTCCATAGGTAATACCTTTGCTTTTGCCTCCATCTTAAACCTTTTCCTTTCCCACTTTTCCTGTCTTCGGGCTCTCATTGAAACCTGGCTCCCTCCTGATGACACAACTTCCTTGACCACTCTTTTTAGCTCTGGTCACACTTTTCACTCATTCCCCCTGACTCACTGGTCAAGGTAGGAGAGGAGGAATATTCTTTTTTCCCCATTGTCACTTCCAGGCTCAACCTCTATGACCATCACTCAGTAACCTCTCTGAGGTTCATTCAGTCTTTATCTACCTTATCTTTCTGGGTACCATCCAATCAAAATTCTAATAGCTAGTGTCCACAGTCCTCTAAGGCATTTCCCTTGTTTCCTCAATAAGTTTGGTACCTGGCTAATAGTCTTTCTCTCCTCTCAGAAACAGTTAGGTGGAGCAGTGGATAGAGATTTGAACCTGGAGTGAGGAAGACCTGAATTCAAATCCAACCCTAGGTATCTAGGTATATGGGTATGGAACTTAATCTTTGCATGGCTCAGTTTCCTCAAATATAAAATGGGGATAATAATAACACCACTATCTCCCAGGGTTGTAGTGAGGATCAAACAAGATAATATTTGTAAGGCATTTAACACAATGCCTGGCACATAGTAGATGTTTAATAAATACTAATTTCATTCCTTCTTTTCTCCTGATTCCTGTCTGCATACTGAGGGACTTCAACATTTTATAGATACACCCTAACTTCTCAGTTCATCAGCTAACTCATTTCCCATGACCTGCTCTTCCATACCTCATCACAGCTACACAGAGAGATGACTATAATGTTGATCTTGACATCACCTTACTGGTACACCACTTTAATATTCATTAACTCTGAAATTCCCTTATTTAATCACA
>NW_020954569.1:67903835-67909828 GCF_900497805.2 Vombatus ursinus | reverse complement strand
TCTCTCTCTCTCTCTCTCTCTCTCTGTCTCTCTCTCTTTCTTTTGGTGCCTTGTAACCCCAAACCCTGTTATTCATTCACCATAACTTCCAACTTCTTGGCCCCTTAGTTCTTTTCCATGCCATCACCCCTATACCGACTGCACTATCCTCCTCCATCTTGATCCTTGGTGAACCAATTCAACTCTATATTGTTTTTTTCTCTCAAGTCCCTTGCCTCCTCATCCTATTAAAAATCTTTTTTAAAAAATTTATTTATCTTATTCTGAACTTAAGAAATAAAACAAGCATTTCTATAACATAATAGAGTAGGAAAAATGATTGTACATAAACTGCAAATCTATTATGTACAACTTGCTATTCCTTTTAATATATAATAAAGTTATCATGTAATTTTCTTTTCCCCTTTTTTTTCTTCCCTTCACTGCTCTCCCAGCCTAGAGATGGCTACTATTAGACACAAATATGTATATTATATATATGTAAAACATTCTATACATACTTCTATTTATCAATTCTTTCTCTGGATGCAGATAGTGTCTTCCTTCATATGTCTTTTGTAGTTAATTTGGGTGTTTACAATAGTCAAAATTACTTAGTCATTCAAACAATATTGTTTGAATATTCTTAATATTGTTTGAATAGTCTTAAAACAATATTGTTGTTACCGTATAAGATGTTCTCTTGATCCTGCTCATTTCACGCAAGTCTTTCCATGTTTTTCTTAGATCATGGAGCTCATCATTTCTTACAACACCGTAATATTCTATCACAATTATATACCACAACTTGTTGGGGATGATAGAGAAGGCAAAATATTGGAGAAGATGGGATAGAATGGGATCATTGAGAGTATGTTTGGCACTGACTCTGGGCATTTTCACTGGTGGTCCTCCATGCCTGGAATTCTCTTCCTACTCATGGATGCCTCCTGGCTTCCCTGGCTTCCTTCAGGATCTTTGAAAGAAAGACAAACAACATCCCTAGCCTTTATTTAGCACAGTGACTGGCATATAGGAGGCATTTAATAGATGCTTATTAAATAACTGACTGACACGGTCAAAGTGGAAATTTGCTTTATTGGACTATGTAGTTATGTATTGAGGGCTTTTTGGGGGGTTCTTTTTCTTTGTTCAATGGTGGGGGGAGTAGAGGGAGAGACAAATTAATTTTTAAAAAATTTTAAGTATGTTTATGTACAGGAAACAGGAAACTGATTGTGGCAAAATTATGGCACTACATTTTATTGTGTTTTTCAAAATCAAATAAATTATCTCCTAAACTTTTTTCTAACATCCAAATAACTTCTAAAAAAAGAAAGAAAAAGAAGTTTGAGTATTTCCAACCCTCGGGCCAACTTCTGTAAGGCCAGAGATCAATGAGAACAGGAACTGTCCAGGGATGGATTATGTACTTGGAATTATTGATTTAGAGCTGGAGGGGACCCTAGAAGGTCATCTATGTATTGAAGGTTTATGGGGGGAGGAGAAAGGTTCTTTTTATTTGCTCAATAGTAAGGGGTGGGAGCAGAGGGAGGGACAAATTAATTTTTAGAAATTTTAGAAAAAAGTATATTTTATGTACAAGAAGTCATTCCATTAATAGTTTAAATTCAACTTCCATTTTAGTCCAACCCTTCCTCCCTCCCTCATTTTACAGAAGAGGAAATTGAAGCCCAGAGAGGTTTAAGGGATATTCCTAATTTAACAGCTAGTAAGCATGTGAGGTAAGCACATGGTCTTTTGACTTCAGAGACATTGTGCGCTTTTATTGTTGTGGTCTGCTACAAGACATATAGCCTCTGAAGTATTTTCCTCCTGCAATAGCAATATGGCAGCTATGGCTGAAGGCCTGCAGTACCTGAAAGAGTTGCTCACAAGAGCTGGACAAGTTCCCAGAAAGAGTAACACTAGACACCACCTGCTGGACACTTCTCAGAACTGCAGGAGGAGCTACGTTAAAGCCAGTGATGCTGGCAGAGCAGCCTACCTAGGGCTATAACTGACTGAGGGGCTTGCAGGCTTGCTCACCGAAGGATGTCAATTTCCCATAAGCTCTTCATACGAGTTTCATTGAGTTTTCTTCTACTTTCTAATAAAACTTCTCTTCTTTTGAGTTTTGTGAAGTATGTGCTTTTAGAAGAATTGGTCTCAATACATTGGGTGGTATCATAACAGCCATTAAGTTTTCCAAATTTTCTGAGAGATCTCCTAAAGAAAACTCAATCCTTCAATGTCATATAAGGACCTCTGACACAAGAGTCCTAATATGTTAGAATGGAAAGCCCCTCTAGATATCATTTAGCCCAACCCTTTCATTTAACAGACTCAATCCAATCCAATCCAACAAACACTTATTAGGTGCCCCCCCAAAAAAAGTCCCTATGCTCATGATGCTTCTATTCTATTAAGGAAAGTCAAAACTAAGGCCCATATGAAGTGGGGTATTAAAGGTCAGAAAACAATTCAGTAGTGACGTTAACCCTATGTATGACTAAATTGTCCTCAAAGAGCCCATGGTCTTTCAACTAAATGAGGAGCTCTTAACCTTTTACTTGTCCTGTAAATCCCCCCACCCCGGAATTCCAGTGAAACCTAAAGATGCCTCCTCAGAACAATATTTTTAAATGCATAAAATAAAACACAGGTTTACAAAAGACACCAAAAGTTAGTGGAAATAAAAATGTAATTTTTCTTCCATACAATATCACAGATCTCCTAAAACCATGTATTCACAAACCACTGTACTAAATACACCTTTTAGCTAAAGCAACTTGGGGGCATCATATGGTTATAAGGCGTGTATGTGTGTGTTCAAAAAGCACCACACCTAGAGTCAGAATCTTCTAGAGTGAAAGCCCAGAACTTATGAAATGACCCTTACTGAGGTTGTTTAGCAAATTCAGCATCTTGGTCTTTAAAGTGAAGGCTGAGCTCCGCTACCATTGCTGGCCTAAGGAAAATCTGTTTAGCTCAATAAAATTTATGCAAGGGCAAGGGAAAGGAGAGGTGGGGATTGAAAAGAATGCAGAAATACTTCCAAAGCAGCATATCTCAGCAAAAACAAATGAATGTACAGTAACATCTTGTCTGTTCCTAAATGGGGAAGAAGTCATTTGTTCTAGAAAGCAGGAGTTACCAGGTAGCTGGAGATTAATCCTTTAAGCTTTTTAGTTTAACCTTTAAAAAAAATTTAAATTCTTCTGAAATATAGTTTCCCTGACTCCTGAGATAAAGATCAATGGGCTTAATTTAATCTACAATACTACTCATGGTCCTCTCACAAGGTTGAACTGAAGTGGATGGTAGGCAGGCCTTCAGGATGGCACAATATTAAATCACAAAGGCTATGCAGGAAACATGTGCTCGAGCACACACACACACACACACACACACACACACACACACTGGATAAATCCTGTGAATATAGGTGGTCATGTGTCCCTGGAGACCTCTCAGCAGCTGATTCTCTCGTGTGGCCCCATTGCTAATCACTATCCTGATTTTCAACGCTGTGGATGCTGATTCTCCACTGTTTTCTTCTCCTCTATTGTCTCTTCTCCTATCTCTCAGCTTTTACAAGAAAAGTCTGATCTTCTCCTTTATAGTCAGGACCAATCAATCAGGGTGTCCCTCCCCTTTGCCACAAAGAGCCAAACAGGACATTTTCAGGTATGACCTCTAAATCTTTCCATCTTCTTTGCTGCATTTATTTATTGCTAGGTGCTCAAGACATTCAAGGTTTAACTCTGGTGCCAGTTGTATACATCCTCCACTAAAGTCCTCCCATGAGGACTCATCGTGGTACAAAGGGAACCCCGAGCTCCTCAAGGCCCTACAGTTTCTTCCAGCTCTAAATGTATGATCCTATGATCTCTTAACCTAGACTTTCTCTGACCAATCGAGCTAAGCCCCTCTATTGAAGTTACTGGATCAGTGGCCACGGCCTGACTTGAATTTTGATAAACCTCATCCACCGAAATGGTCTACTTCTCACACCTGCCAGACTCCAACAATTATCTTCTTAAATGTTATTGACACTGCCCTCCCACACCCATACCAGTGTCTGCCACTAGCCAAAGCTAACCCATTGAGAAGTAGCAAGATAACATAGAAAATACTTGGGCTATGGAGGAAAAGGTCTAGATTCAAATCCCACCTCAGCGACTTACTAGCCAGGTAACCTCGGGCAAGTCACTTAACCCCCTTGGGCCTCAGTTATTCTATCTGTAAAATGAGGGAGTAGAATCAACGGCCTCTTTTATCCCTTACATTTCTAAATCTATGAACCTAGGTGTCCCAGTTGATAGTGCTTTGAGGCTGAAATCAGAAAGACCTGAGTTCAAATTTAGCCTCAGACATTTTCCAATTGTGTGACCCTGGGCAAATCACTTGACCTCCATCTGCCTATTTCCTCAACTGTAAAATGAGGATAATAACATCTGCCTCCCAGGACTGTTGTGAGGATCAAATGAGATAACATTTGTAAATCATTTTACAAAGTAGGCATTTAATAATTGCTTGTTACCTTCCCTTTTGCTCCTCCCTCCATTGCACGACCCCTCTGCTATTCCCAACAAACTTCCCTGGGATGGAGGGGGTGGGGGAGGCCTTGCACAGGGAGGGAGGGATAAAGAGAGGGAGGGGAACCTCCCAATTATCTAGCTCAGTTCTTACACACAAGTGGAGCAAAGCAGGACCCAATCCTGCTAGCCCAAGTAGTAGTCTGAGTTGCTCACTCATAAGAATTATCATTAGTATTTAAAAGATCCTGGATCTCCAATCAAAGGTAAGCTCTTAGAAGGCAGACTTTCATTTTTGTCTTTATTCCCCTCTTCCCCGCACAGCTTGCTGCTTGATTGATCTCATCACTGTGAATCCTTCTTCCACTAGTACAGATGACATCCTGTCCACACCCCTACCATCTTTATGGTGCGTGGGCTAGAAACCTTCCTCTGGTTCTCTGAAGGGTACAATGATATATCTGAAAGATGGGCAACAGACAGAAGCCCAGAATGCATGATAATCCACAGATTTGAAAGTAGTTTCCCCGCCCCTCCATCAATTAAACAGCCAACAAGCATTTGTTAAGTACCTACTATGTGCCAGACACTGTGCTAAGCTCCTTAAGATCAGAGACTCTTTTCTATCTTTATATCACCAGGGCCTGGCACATGGTAGGAGCTTAGCAAACACTTGTTGAATTACATTAAATTGGATTCCATTGAATTTTCCACTCATCTCCCAGTACTCTAGGACAGAACATGCTTCTTTCATAAAGTCTTAGAAAATTTTAAGTAACTATTTTCCAAGAGAGGAAGAGGCCTGGGATATTTGTTTGTTTGGGAGTTTGTTTTGTTTTGTTTGTTAGGAGGGGAGAAATGAAAAACTTTAAAAAAAAAAAAAAAACTTTCCCTTTCATTGTGAAAGGCATTTCTGTCATCGGGCTCCTTGTCTGGCTCATCACCTTCCTAGACAGGCTCTTAGTCTGAAACTCCATTGAGCTGAGAATAAAAGTTAACATCTTCCCATTGTTCTTGTTGCTGGGCTAAAGGCTGGTTGTCATGGTGACAGGTAGCAAAGCAGAGAGAAGCCTCACTTAGGTCTTGTCCCTTCCCACCCCCAAGCTGCACCTCATGCTTGAGGAGTTTTCCCTGAAACCTGAGGCTTCAAGCAGGGTTCGAAGGCAAATGTTAACTTCTTGAAGAAAATAGCTTTAAAAGGCTTAGCAACTATTTACGGTGACAGGTTGCATTAGCCTCCTAGGTCTGAGTCTACTTAATTTGGGCTCTTCTGAGTGCCCCTTATGCCCTTGTGAAAACACATGTCATCTCCTAATTAACTGGGTAGTACTGGGCAAGTCACTTAATGTTTCTGGAAATTTTTGTAACAAACTTGTACCACAAAGTGGTTATGGAGAAAGCACTTTGTTAACCATGAAGCAGTATCCAAATAGGACCCATGTTATCCTAACCCAGGAATTCTTAACTTGGAGG
>NW_020954569.1:67902838-67903807 GCF_900497805.2 Vombatus ursinus | reverse complement strand
TAGATAGATAGATAGATAGATAGATAGATAGATAGATAGATAGAGATATAGAGATATAGATATACATATACACATAGATATCAAGGGATCTGTGAACTTGGATAGGGAAAATATTACATCTTTATTTTCACTAACCTTTGTATTTTATTTTACTCACTTAAAAACATTATTCTCAGAAGGGGTCCATAGATTTCACCAGACAAAAGGTTCTATGACCCAGAAAAGATTAAGAACCCCTGAGCCTAACCAATTATGGTTCCATCATAGTGGAAAGGCTTTGAATACAGACTAATAATAGACTGGGTCTGCTGCCCGAGGACCAGCCTAGCTAAACCCAGGAGGACTCACCACCCATAGACTAGCCAGTAGGTGATGATTTATTTGGCCACAGCAACTCACAAAACAAAGAAAAATACAAAATGGCCCTCAATTCCTTTCCATCCTGCAATGACAGTGATAGAGTGGCAGAAAGAGAGACCACAAGAAAGGCAGTGTGAAAAACCTTATAGTTTTTAGGCTATTTACAAACATTTATCTGTTTGTACTCTCAATGTGAAACCCTTGTCTAATGACCAGAATTGACATACAGCTGGAGGAAATTAATCATATCAATACTGACACCCTACTACAAATGAAATCAGAAGTTATAAAGAAATTGTTCCATTACAAAAGGATGGCATATATATGTGATTTTTTTTGTAAAGGTAAGTAAAGGAACTCTCAGAGTTGCTTTCTCCATGGGTCTCAAGACAAAAAGTAACATCATTTCATGTGACATTTTGTGACCTTGCTTGTAGAGCTTATATGACGCCAAGCAAAAACACCACCATGAGTAGATAATTTCAGTTTATGCACCAACTTTTCTTACAGGGGATGAGAGAGCAGAAAAATGCTACTCAAAAGAGTTCAAAACTCAATAAGCCCCTCAAAATTAAATCAGTAAATGTAGGCATAGGGAAGGAGAGAGAG
>NW_020954569.1:67901697-67902814 GCF_900497805.2 Vombatus ursinus | reverse complement strand
AGAGAGAGAGAGAGAGAGAGAGAGAGAGAGAGAGATGGATGGATATATAGTAAGATGTGTCTCAGAATCAAGAATCTGAAGAGGTCAGAAGTGTCCTGCCTATATGGGAAGAATACTGGTTTCAGAAAGAAGCACAACAAACAACATCCCAAAAAATGAAATTGGCTGTGACTTAAAAGATGGGAAATGGCTAGTTAATTGATGGGAGAGCTGTTTTCAAAACAGCTAAATGTATACAGTCATTTGTTACAGCAAAGATAAAAATCAAAACCAGATTGAAGAACAGGATAAAGAAGAAAAGAAGGCAGGGTGTGCATTTAGATCCACACCAATCTGTCATAGTCAAGCAAGCAAATGATGCTGGAAAATGGGAAACAGAAGGAAAACACAGAAGTTTTACTGCTGTAAAGGACTCACTACAGTAAGGTTCCTTACAAGAGAGCCACAGAAACTGAATCAACTATCAAACACTTGATCTTCTTGCCAAATGGAGAGACCTGGCAGCCAAAACCTTGTGTAGAATATAAACTAATTTATAAATTTTTTTAAAACCTTATAGAGGAAAACAGTGGACTGTTATAAACAGCATAGTCTCATAAAATATTGAGGGAGAAATAATTTTGTGGAAAGCTTGACAAAAAGCACAATTAAGCCAGTTGCCCTGAAAGAAGGCTACAAACCAAGATGTCAACATTTCTATAGCAAACTCTTTTCTTCATTTGTGACAGTAGAATCACAACATTTGGAAGCTAAAGTCTCAGTTCCCAATGGGCTTTATGAGGAAATAGAAATGGCTCTAAATAAAATGAAGGCAGGAAGACCAGCTGGACTAGACCAGGGCAACCAGATACAGGAAGTCTGTGCTGGAGCTGATCCTCAAGATATCGGAAAGAGAAGAAGATATCAAACGATTGGAAAGACTCACAGACCATATTACTACCGGAAAAAAAAGATTGAGAGGACATTAATTACTAATCCATGCCCCGCTACAAAATATANGATATCGGAAAGAGAAGAAGATATCAAACGATTGGAAAGACTCACAGACCATATTACTACCAGAAAAAAAAGATTGAGAGGACATTAATTACTAATCCATGCCCCGCTACAAAATATG
>NW_020954569.1:67896998-67901665 GCF_900497805.2 Vombatus ursinus | reverse complement strand
AGAATAATCTATGTACATATCACGTGTATCCTTGATAAAAATTTGAGAAGGAAACATGCACAGACTTTCAAAAATGATATTATTAAGCGTGTTACAGGCACATGATTGAAAGACAGGTTCAGAAAATACAAGATCTCACCATGTTAATTGCAGACTATAAAAAGGCATTTGACTCAGTAGATGAAAATAGAACTTCAAAGGCTCTCCCCAATAAGGTGTTTCCATGAAGATGTTAATTAAAGTCATACAAATAAATAAAGTCAAATAAATAAATAAATAAAGTCATCCCTTGATATATAACAGAAATAATTATGTTTGATGGTACTTTGATTATCAATATCAAATAAAGTACAAAACAGGGAGATAAATGCTCACTAAAGGGAGATAAATGCTCACTCCTATCTTGGAAGATGTCCAATAAAAAGTCCAAATGGAATAGGGATTCCTTATAGATGGTGATGCCCTCCAGACATTCTTGTTTTCAGATAGCATTGTATAACTCGCATCAAGCCAAAGATCACTGCAGAGCCTCTTAAATGAGATCTATAACCACTTAAAGGAGCTTAACAATCTACACGGGAAAAATGAAAAATTCATGTTTTTCAAACAATGATATGCAGTTAGGACATCCCATAAAGGAAATCTACCAGTACTCACTTATATCTTGGACAGACCCCCACAGGACAATGAGCCAGATCCAAAATTAAATAGGAAGAAGAAAGAGGAGCTAGATTGTATTTAAGAAATGTTGAAGTACTTTCAACAATCCCAGCAGTCTCCTTGAAACAAAAATCATGTTTTTAATGCCATCATGTCTTTTCCCAATAGTAGCCAGGTGGGAAAGAACAAATGCCTTATCTGGTTAGTGTCGTTTTGCAAATTATGGACACGACAATCCTGGAATAATCTAAATTGTAGGTTACCAAAGAAGAGAGAAGAGATTTATGGTGGTCATAAATAGACTGGAGCATATTGCCAGTGATAATTTATAGGAAGGAAATGAAGTGAAAAAGATATCATCTAGAGGACATATGACTGGAAAAGGAGGTGGGATAGTCACATAGCAAAAGCAAGGGATGACAGATGCACAGCCCAGTGCTACCCTAGTACCCACCCACATTGTGTTTAAAGACCTAGAGGAAGGCCTTCAGCATATTAGGTGGAGGCCTACTCTGTAACTAAGGGTTTATGGGAGGACATGAACAGTCATTGCATAGGATGAGAAGGAATGGATGGGTTGTGATGTGCACCATTGGAAGGAATACTCATTTCATAAAAATCACAGATCCCCTGGGTCAACACATTAAGTTCTATTTATGGTGTAGATGGTAAGATATGGATAAATCAATCACCCCAAATTTACTGGACACTTACTAGTCTCCCAGCCCTGTAAGCAATGCTATGGAAGATGCACTGAAGTACAAGAAATTGTCCCCACCCACAAGGAACCTGAAAGGCTGGGAGATCTAAGGGAATGAGAACTTGATGGGCAGCCCAGAGAATTGACCTCTGCCACTAAATAACTATGTGGATATTCAATGGCATGAATAGCAAAATAGGGTTGGAAAGGCAGGATAAAATGTATGTCCCAGGGATATATTGTGAATTCATAATGCTTGTTATTGCCACGATTTTTTTCAAAATTCATTTTATCAGTCATGATTATTCTTTGACGTAATAAATTGGAATAAATTGCACATGACAGGAATCTAAAATAAGAAATTTGTATATTTGCCATAAAGAATGTATGTAAATGTTTGGTTTTCATTTTATATGAGATTCCTATCTTATCCTCCATTACTTTACTTGATACTTCAATCAAGATCTGCACTCTCATCAATGATTTTTCCCAAGGTGCAGATATAAGTTATTCATGTCCTCTTATCCTGTGCTGCTTTTGTCCACATCCTCCTCTAAATCTTCTATATAAGGGTTTGAATGAAGATGATGAGGGGAATACTTCTGGTTCTCTTGGAACTGCGTGGATACCATACATCATTATGGGCCATCCATTGCTATTCCTTGCTCTCATTCCATGACCAGCCAGCCTTATTTTCCAGTCATCCACTTCTCCAATGATACCCTTTGCTGATGTCTCCTTGCATGATTCTTGGTTGGCAATATCTCACTGCCTATTTATGCCCACCACACACCTTTCCATTGCTTTTTGGGTAACATGGATTTAATACTTAGGCAGGTAGGTATCCTGTAACTCATAGACATGTAGCATTATCAGAAGAATGTCACTGTTAAATAGCTAGGTCTTTATTTGAAGAAATAATGGGGTTGATAAAAGTACTGAGCAATCTCCCAAAGGCAATGTAGCCCATACTACTCTTCCTATTAATTTCTTGGTTCAGTTCATGATCGTTACACAAGAAACATTGTTACTGGCAAACCATTCACCCTATTGTCATACATAACATCATAGACTCTTAGAGATGCATCCCTCCTTTCTATTTCTACTGCAACCAGGCTAGTTCAAGACTTTTTGTCTGCAAAAACCTCCCAAATAGGTTTTCCCATCTCTAGTTTCTTTCTCCTCCTCACACAACTGCTAGAGTGACCTTGCAGATTCACAGCTCTGATTATAATAACACGCATTCAAATAACACTTTAGATTTATAAAGTGCTTTCCTTACACAAACCGTGTGATGTGGGCTGTGTACGTGTTATTTTTATTTCATAGAAGAGGAGGTTAAATACAAAATGTTCACATGAGCTTCCACCTAAAGGATTACATCATGTCTTTCCTCAACAGTAGCCAAATGGGAAAGAGCAAATGTCTTAGCTGGCCAGTGTCTTTTTGTAAGCGTTCTCCATTCCAGCTCATCAGACAATCCAAAGACTCCTCATCTTCACATGTTAATTAGACTGGAAATAATATCTGTACATGCTCTGACATCCATAGGGGACTACATCAGCAGAGTGCTGTGCATGCTCATAATGCCTGGAGTCTTGGTCCTCTCTCCACCGCTTAACGTTATTTTTTGTATATGATTTATCTTCCCTACTAAATTATAAGGAGTCAGCTAGGTGGCAAAGTGGATAGAGCACCAAACCTGGAATCAGGAAGACTCATCCTCCTGAGTCCAAATCTGGCCTCAGACCCTTACCAGCTAGGTGACTCCGGGCAAATCACTTAATTCTGTTCGTTTCAGTTTCCTCATCTGTAAAATGAGCTGGAGAAGAAAATGACAAACCACTCCAGGATTTCTGCCAAGAAAACCCCAAATGGGGTCACAAAGAGTCAGACATGACTGAAAAATGACTGAACAACAAGAACAAAAAAATTGTAAGTGCCTTGATGACTGGATTCATCTTTATTTCTCCCACCATACCTAGCACAGTGCTTTGAGCATATTAAATTCTTAACCAAAGTTTTTTGAAGAGAATGGTAAGACCGGCCTGACTGGAGTAGAGTTTGTTGGGAAATAATGGGAAATAAAGTAAATGGCAGAATGTGGTAGTGATTTAGCTGGAGGAGCAGCATGGTATAGTGGACAGAGGCCTAGACTGGAAGTCAAAGAGCCTGAGCACAAATCCGACTCTATTATTTACTTACCTATGGGACCTTAGATTAATCATTTAAATTCTCTGGGCCTCAGTTTCTTCATCTGTAACACTGAGGGTGGGCAGTGTTGAACTAAAGGAACTCTATTATCTCATCTGGCTCTAAATATATAATCCCATTTTATTTATTTGTAGCCTCAGTTTCTCAATCTTAAAGTGAGGATAATAATATTTGTATTATGTACCTTCCAGGACAGTTGGGAGGAAAGTTGTCTATAAAGTTGTGAGGTGCTAAATGAATAGAGTTATTAGGATAATATCTATAATATCCCTATAAAAGGCAAATAGTATGATTGTCCTTGGAATAATAAGCAGCCTTGCTGTAGGAGTACCATGCCATGCCTTGAGTAGATAGTCCTGACCAACTGCCAGCCACGCTTCCTGATCTTGCCACCCCAGACACCTCCCTAGCCCTCAACTTCAGCCTCAATAAAACCAAAACCAGAGCTAAAAGATGGTCAGAGTTAGCAAAAGTTGGGAGAAAGAGGTTAAAATAATTGTAAAAGTCAAACATTGCTAAGTGGACTGTCAGGGCCCTGTGCCCAGGATAATTGTGCTGCTCACCCAACCCTAGTTATGCTATAGTTGGCAGTGGTGGTGGTAGTGGTGGTGGTGGTCCTTTTTTTTTTTTTCGAAGAGGACCAATGACATCACAGGGTAATATCTTGACACTCACATGAATTGGTTATAAGTGAGGCAGAGTTGTACAAAGTCTTCAGCCTCACTCTCTCTTCCAGAGTCATCAAAATCCAGCGTCAAGACAAAAGTCAAGATGGCTGGCCATGACCCAGGATACAGTGAATGACTTTAGTTCTTCAGTGTCTGACCAAGCTCTAAGCACTCCACAGAGTCCGTGTCAGCTGCCTTCATGGCCAGTGGAACAAATTGTTCTCATCTGCCCATTCCAGTAGGGCTTCACATGCTTGGGGTAGACATCCTCCTAACTCACCAACAGGTTTGAGGTCCCTCGGTTACCCTCAACCTGGTTTAGCCTGTCTGCGAAGACAGTTTTACAGGGATATGGCTGCTGCTCGTGCTACAACTTCTTGAAGTCACAGGTGAGAGTTGGGTGAAGGTGGACACCAAAGGTAGAA
>NW_020954569.1:67891504-67896947 GCF_900497805.2 Vombatus ursinus | reverse complement strand
AGATAGATAGATAGATAGATAGATAGATAGATAGATAGATAGATAGAAATAGATATTTATGCAATAATAAATTCCACAGCTGTTGCCATCCTGCCAGAAATCACACTGGATCTGCATAAGAGAGCAACGTTCATACTGGTCCTATTCAGCGTAGTCTTCTCACTATACCCATGAATAGCATTTGCTCCATCTGCCTCCATACTCCTGCTCTTGTCCCATAATACCCTGTTCTGCCTAAACTGTAAAGGTGCATCCTGGTATAGAGGTAAAACACTGGATTTGGTTTCAGGGAAGACCTAAGTCTGAATCTCACCTCTGACTAATGGTATAACCAGGGACTGAGCTTAAGTTTCTTCCTCTTTAAAACAGAGATAATAATGCCTGTAGAACTTTTCTTATGAATTTTAAGCCCTGGAGATGTCAATGTGGGCATGTAGGACAGGATATAACTGTTTATGACTTAGATTTAGAGCCATAAGTCTTAAGATTCCATGAATGCCCTGGCTGTCTAAATTAGACTATCCTTCATTCAAGGTCCAGCTTCAGTCCCTTCTTCTATGAAACCTTCTCTGACAACTCTAGTCTACAATCATCACTCTCTTCCTGAACCCCTATAAGCCTCATGTTGGGCACCACAGAATTTAGCACTTGTGATCTAATAGGATCATAGATATGGAGCTGGAAGGAACCTCAGAGTACATCTAGTCCAGTACCCTCACTTAATCTTGTAGGTACTGTCTTATATTACTGCATAGTCGCCTCATCGGTATACTAGACTATAATCTCCTCCAGAGAATCCAAAGCCACTACTCTTTCTGTTTGTCTCGGATACATGGTGGGTACCAGAGCCATAACTAGGGTGAGGCAGCCAGGGCTTTGTCCCTGGGCACCAAAATGTAGAGGGTGTAAGATTTAAAAAATAATGATCTAAAAATATTATATATATATATGTTACTTTTACATTTTGACATTTGAGAATCAGGGAGGAGTAGTGTATAGAGAGTTGACTTCAGGAACAGAAAAACCTGGTTTCAAGTCCTGTCTTAGGTGCTCTAAGCATTGTAAATTTCAGAGGAGGTGCTGACCTGCACTAGAAGAAATGATGAAATCACAAGTCCAGTTAAAAAAAAAACATTTTGATAGCGCTTTCTTTCTTTTTTAAATTTTTACTTTATTCTGAATTTAAGAAATAAAACAAGAATTTCCATAATGTAGCAGAATAGAAAAAAAGATGATTGTACATGAAACTGCAAATCTATTATGTACTATTTGCTATTCCTTTCAAATGTATCATGAAGTTATCATGTAATTTCTTCTTTTTTCTTTTTTTTCCTTTTTTCTTCCCTCACTCTTTCCCCTGCCCTAGAGATAGCAACCATTAGACACAAATATGTATGTATGTATATGTCTCTCCCTGCCAAGGAGCCAGTATCCCAGGGGGGCCCGTACTCCTTTGCTTTAAGAGCTCATTTCATGCTACTAGCCCCAGTTAACAAAACTGCTACTTACGCTCCACTGGGCAGGCCACAAATACTTAACTGAATTGAATGTAATCAAGTGATCAAGAATAGGGACATTGCAGTCCAAACTAAATGTGCTTCATTTTTCCTACCTTATAAGAAAACATTGTTTTGGCTAGACAGTGGTATGCTAGAAAGATCTCTGTTCAAATCCTGCCTCAGACACTTACTGTCTGTTTTTTTATTGTTGTTCAGTCATGTCCTATTCTCCATGATGCCGTTTGGGGTTTTCTTGGCAAAGATACTGAAATGGTTTGCTATTTCCTTCTCCAGTTCATTTTACACATGAGGAAACTAAGGCAGGCAGGGTTAAGTGACTTACCCAAGGTCACACAGCTCGTACATGTCTAAGGTCAGATTTGAACTAGGATCTTCCTGACTCCAGGTCTCATGATCTACCCACTGAGCCACCTACCTGTCCTTCTAGTTATGTAGCCCTAGGCAAGTCATCATGTCCCTGAATCTCAATTTCTTCATCTGTAAAATGGAGTTAATAACACAGGCCTTACCTGTCCTATGGGCAACTGTGAGAGGTAAATGAGATAAATACTGACTTTAGTCTCCCAATACACAAATGTGAACTATTAATGCTTAATTCACAGCTGACTTGCAATTATACCATTCCTTCACACAACAGATTAACCCATGCTTGTCTTTTGTGTGTATGCTTAATAGTGCACACAGGCATGCCCAGGCAAAATTTATTGTCTAAGGGGAAGGGGGAGTATTTTGTGTCTCATTTTTCAGGTTTATATTTTAAGTGAAGTTTAATTACTCATTTTTTAAAATTAAATTTAGTTAAGGTTTTTCAGTTTGATGAATAATGTCCTTGAGTATTCACCAAATGCTCGTTTACCTTTAAAAAAAAGTCCCTGTGTGCATACCATAATGAAATGTGCTGCTCATACCTGTGACCTTTTTCCATTTTTCAAATACTTAATGCCTCATCTTTTATCAGTATTTATTAGTCTATTTGCCTTACCCACACTCTTAGCCACAGGCAGAGAATTCTGCAGGATCATTTCAGATTGTGGTATGATATAATGCGTTTTTAAAAAAATCTGTTCTTCGAAGTCTGGTTTCTAGGAAATTGACCTGCTTTCTTACTGCCATGATGCCAGCCTCAAAGAGCAACATTATCTTCTGGATAGGCACTGGGGACAACAATTTAAATGTGCTTTTAAAGTAGAAAAAACCTATAATTTAGGTGGGGAACACCTATTTAAATCCCTTATGTAATGCAGCTTGTTAATAGTACCACGGGTCAAACATCTCTCCTAAAAGCAAACCTGATCCCCCAGAAAGCCTGATCTAGCATAGTTCACATCTAGGTGTGGGTGGTCCTGTCCTGTCCCTAACACCAGTAATAAAGGGGATTCTAACAAAAGAGTAGAGGTAAGACAGGGCTGAACGCATGGGCTAGGTCAGGAAAAGGCTTTCCTTGGCAAACTTCCAACTAGAGAAAACCCCTTAACTCATGCCTCAGAGAAGTTCCAAGATTAACTGTATGGATCTCATTGCCTGGCCCATATGGTCCAGCTAGATATTCTCTGCCTCGCCCAAGGGCTTCCCTGGCTAATTGGCTGTATTGCTTGGATGCCCCAGTTGCTTGGGCATCACTTGGGCAGAGGCTCAGGCACGAGAAAGCCTCCCTTTATCCTGCCTGAGGCTTTTTGATCAGTGAGGAACCTGCCCACTGTGAAATCGCTTGGTGCACTTTCCATGGCTTTTGGGAGGGTTGGGGTCACTTTGAGCTCAGATGCAGGCGCACTGAGACACTAAGGTCATGAGAACCTCTCTAAGAGTGTAATAGTCTTACCAGCCATTGACAACATTTTCACCCTCAGCCCTGGGAGGAGAATGGATGAGAATGTTTCCCTGTCTGCCCCTAAAGAAGCGCTCCTTTTCCCATGCCTGGGGGTTGGGCAGTAAGCAGAGTTATAGCACCAGGGTTTCTATTCATGAAGTTATAACACTGACTACATTGTTCCAACATAGGCTGGGTAGGAACACAAAATTATTGGGCAATAGTTGCCAAGCATTAGGTTGGCAGAGAGAATCCAGGCCAAATACCATGATGTCAAGCGGCTAAATTCCCTTATTAATGGGGTACCTCTTGAGCCCTAGGAAAGCAAAAAGGTTTTAGAAGAGATTAATTGGGGGATTCAGGTTCCTTTCATCATCTCGCTAAGCCAAGGAGAAAGAAGATGAGCTGGGGACCTTAAGAGCAACAGGATAAATTAAGCCCATAAGAAACGTGTTGCTACCAGCTCCCATAGTCAGAGGGCACAATGAACATAAAAGGCAGCATGAAGCAATGCACTGGATTTCAGTTAGACGACTCGAGTTCAAATCTGACTCTCCTACCTACCTGTGTGACCTTACACAAGATTCTTAACCTCTCTGGGCCTCAGGTTCTTCATCTGTAAAATAGTAGATGAGGGAAATTGGACTGGATGACCTCTAAACTACCTTCCAACTCCAAATCTATGATTCTATAATTCTGTGACAATCTGGAGCTTTATCTGGGGATCTTTCAGTCCCAAGATGAAGTACTCAACTCATCTAAATGAGAAAAGCCTTTTCCAGAATATTGTCTTTTTCTTCTTCTTTTCCTCCTTCTTTCTCCTTCCTCCTCCTCCTTCTCCTTCAGTTCCTTCTTCTCTTTTTCTTCCTCCTCCTTCTCTTCCTTCTTTTTCTCCTTCCTTTTCTTTCCTCCTCTTTCCTCTCCCTTTTCTAGTTCTCCTTCTTTTCCTTCTCCTCCTTTTCCTTCTCCTCTTTCTCCTCTTTCCTTCTCTTCCTCCTCCTCCTCCTTCTTCATCTTATCCTCCTCATCTTCCTTCTTCATCTTCTTCTTCTTTGTCTTCTCTTCATCCTCCTTCTTCTTCATCTTCTTCTTCTCCTCCTCCTCCTTCCTTTCTTTCTGACTAGGCCTCTCTATCTTGCTCAGGCTAGAAGTACAGTGGCCGCTCACAGTCCCAACCTGCTCCAGTTTGCCCTTCCTTAGGCAGTCTGGTGAAACCTCTTGCTCCCAAGGTTCCTCATATTTTTGCCAGACTTGGTGCAGACATCTAATTAGCTTTAGCCCTGCTGCAGCTCAGAATTCCTGAGCTCAAGTGATCCACCAGCTAAGGCCTCCCAAGGAGCAAAGATCATAGGCAGGTATCCTTACACTCGGCTATTCTCAGCTTCTTACTGAAACTGATAACATGACATTTGTGATTCATTTACTACTGGTAATAAAATTCTGATAATAATTTCCTTATTCTTTTGATAGAGTCCTGAGAATGTTTTTCTAAAATAACTGCCAGTTGGCCACATAGACAATGTTATCTCTAAGGTCCCTTTTGCCTCTAATTTCATAGGATTCTATGACTCTGATATAGTGGGAAGAATCCTGAATTTGGAGTCAGAAGACATGAATTCAAATCCAAGTTGTGACCCTAAGCTAGTTGCATCATTTCTCTGGACCTCAGTTTACTCTTCTTGTAAAATGAAGAGGGTCGATAGATTACTTCTGTGGTGCTTTTTAGCTTCAAACCTATGATTTTGTGACATGTATGGCTCCTTCCACCTCTAAGTGTTCCTTCAGGTGCCAGTGAGTCATATGGCAAAAACTGTTGTTGTTCAATATAACCTCTCAGGCAATCCAAATTTAAGTCAGATTTGGTGTGGTGTGGTATATGTGCGCATGTGTAACAGGGAAAATTAAATACGTGAGCCTTATCTACTGGACTGGGGTCTACAGAGGCCAACCCAAGGAGAATGCATGGGGATGGGCCTGTACTCTGGCCTGCTCTAGTAAGTGCCTTGCTAAAGGGTATGCACAAACAAAGACTCCTTCTTGGTCCCCATGGTCCCCATCACTGAGTGCTATGTCTAAGATGAAGAGCTACCTTATCTATCAGACTTGAAAATGGAAA
>NW_020954569.1:67885055-67891482 GCF_900497805.2 Vombatus ursinus | reverse complement strand
TACTCTCTCCTTTTTTTTTTTTTTTTTCAAATTTATGGCTTGATACTCAAACAGTTCTGGGGGGATGGGGGAGGGATTTCCGTTCCTTTCCTCCTCCCCAGAAGTAACTATGGTGTCTAAACATGGAAATGAGAGTATATGCATGTCTGGGTGAGTCTGAGGCTGGATCTCAATCAAGCCTGTAGATACTTCTTCTGCTTTAGGTTTCTTTCCCTGAGCATTTACATTGTAAGTATGTATATAGTATATATGTTATATAGTTATATATTACAATGCCATTACATTTACAATGTCCCATTTACAAAGTGTTACACTCATTACAAAGTAATACACTCATGTAATTTATTTATTATATTAATTTATTTGAGAGACAGTATAGTGTAGTTGATAGAGAGTTGACCTCAGAATCAGGACCATCTAAGCTCAAGTCTTGCCTCATAAGTAATTGCTATGTGAACCTGGACAAGTGACTTAACCTCTCATTGTCCCCAAGAAACTCCCTAAGACTCTAAAGTTGGGGAGAAGGTACTGATCTTCACCAGTAGAGGAAGTGAGGTCCCTACCCAAATGAAATCATTGGTCCAGAGTCCAGACAAAAATAAAATTATACATTCCAAGAGAAACAGAGAGAGAGAGAGACATAGCATAAGTATATATACATATACAAATATATACATACTTTTCAAATATTCTAGTGCTAATCTAACCTCACACCTCCAGATTTCCTGATGGCAAGGATAAGAGCAGAATGATTCTTTTTCCATTTATGTCTGAGTGGCCAAAAGCTAGGAGGAGAGATACCACACACTTCATGGGTCTTATCTTCAAATCTCTATGCCCTTTACTTCAAAGATAGCAATTATTCTTGCCACACCCTAAGGAGGTATAGAAGTGAATTTTTAAAATGTCTTTCAGATAAAGAAGATAGGATTGATTTCTTCATAGGAACAGAGCCAAGCCAAGGATGAGGTAGTGCAGTGGGCATGAGAATACACCCATGTTTTTTCTGCTTTTGGTAATGAACACCAAGCAACATCTCCCCTAAATCTCCTGGGTTTGAAGTTAAGACTTTTCCTGACTTCACTTGGCACAGAAAAAGTGGCATCCCACAAAGTTTCTCTCAGAACCTGGGGACCTTTTCTTCCCACAGCCTTTCCTCCTTCCCTATTCAAAGTTGCTTTTCCCATTTGCAAAGTGTTATTTACAAAGTTAGTTATCCTGTCTGACTCCACAACAACCACAAGCAAACCTTTATTGAGTACCTGCTCTCTGGGAAGCCTCGTGCTGGGTACTCTGGATGGGAGTGTTATAAAGATGAATAAGATTGTACAGTAGAATCATAGGGGCACCCTCTAGTCCAGGGGTCTAGACCAGCAAACTATGGTCCTCAGACCAAATCTCATTCACAGCCTTTTTTGGTTTATTATATTTTAAAATGTAAAATTCCATTCTTAGCTCAGAGGCTATAGAAAAATAGGGAGTCCTCCACCTCCTAGTTTTCTAACTCCTGATCAATCATTTTATTTTATAGAGGAGGAAACTGAGGCCCAGAGATGTTAAGTGACTGGCTCAAAGTCACACAGGCCCTGTTCTACTAAATTAATTCTTTTTTTTTTTAAAGGCAATTAGGGTTAAGTGACTTGCCCAGGGTCACACAGCTAGTAAGTGTCAAGTGTTTGGTCTGAGGCCAGATTTAAACTCAGGTCCTCCTGACTTCAGGGCCAGTGCTCTATCCACTGCACCACCTACCTGCCCCTACTAAATTCATTCTTAAGAGTTCTTCATGCCTCTGGAGGCAATTTCTCCTGTAGAATTTTAGATCATAGAATCCCAACTGTTCTTTCTCTGAAGTCTTTGGAATCCTTTCCTCCCAGATTAGGCCTTGCCCTCCAGGAGAAGATAATATTTTAGTAGGGGAGATGAGCCATGTGCACAAATAACTAAGACATAAGGAAGAGTGCAAAAGTACAAAGAAAGAAGCAGAAAACATTATGGGAGACCAGAGAAGGGAGAGATTGCTTCCAACTTCATGGGTTAGGGAAAACTTCATGGAGAGTATGACATCTGAGGTGGCCCTTAAAGGATGGGCAGTACTGGAGTTAAACAACCTCTTGCCC
The DNA here is from genome assembly GCF_900497805.2 of Vombatus ursinus. Classification (NCBI taxonomy): domain Eukaryota; kingdom Metazoa; phylum Chordata; class Mammalia; order Diprotodontia; family Vombatidae; genus Vombatus; species Vombatus ursinus. The sequence goes on along the minus strand of NW_020954569.1, from coordinate 67,889,365 downwards.
TCTCACTCTACTGCTCCCCAGTCTTGCCTCCTAGGAGTCTACCATAAGATGTCAGACAGAGGATCCTACCTGAGGAAAAAAGCATCATCATGCCCACCAGTTCCACCATTGTGGAAGTTCCCAAACTATGAGAAAAAAAAGATACCTGAAAGATCTTTAATTTTTTCAATGTGAGGAGCATCTCATCAAATGTGGGAATTCCCTCCCTTGACACAGACCATGACCTAGCAATGATTTAGTACCTGTGTCTTAGGGCTTCTTTAGAATCATTTAGACATAAAGTGACTTGTTGATGGTCATACAATAATACTCATCCAAGCAGGATTTCACCCAGGTCTTTTTATCTCCAAACCCAACATTCTCTCTACTATAACAATAATTTTAAATTAAAAATAATATTTTTTAAATTTCCCCAAAATCTGAGTATTTCATCTTGTCCAGTGATCTGACCCTGTTCAGCAAACTATTTGGTCAAGTAGAAACCTACCCCTATTCCTGGCTTTGAATAAAATCATAGATCAGAACTGATACTCAAGAAAATATCCAAAATAATTTAAATTATTACATGATGAGACATTTCCTTTCTCTGAGGCATCTACATTGCCTTGTGAATTTTATTAACTTGCTGATGACTGATTAAGTCTCTTTAGAATTTAAAAAACTTCCAGCATTACTATAATAATATCCAAAGTTTCTTATGTACCTTCACATCCTGCCCTGCCCTGGTGCTATTTGTGACCTCTTTATTTAAAGGAATCCTGAAGTGAGTCCTTTCCTAAGTCTGTGGATCCCTTAACAAAGTGAAGCATCATTTAATTTATCTATTTTGGAAATTCTGATTTTTTTAATAGATCAGGTTTACTAAAAGCAGGGAAGGCCATGCCAGATACAGCCCCAAGCAGCCTCTCCATTAGCACTTAAAATCTTAGAATCAGAAAGGGTATTTTGAAATCATCTCATACTTATTTTATAGAGGCCAAGATAGATAAAGTGACTAACACAAAACCACCCAATAAGTTAGGGACAAGAAGGAGAAATCACATTGCCAAGTGATTTGGACAAAATAGTTGCATGGTTTCTAAAGTCCACACCTGCTTTTAGTCTTTTAGTCTAAGAAATTCAGTTTTAGCTAGAGATGCAAACTGCTGAGTGTACCTGATTCACTTAAAAAAAAAAAAAAAACTAACATAGAAGATTTTCCTCTGTGTCTAAGAGTCCTGGGTCTTTAATGTTGTATCTGCACCAGCTGGTTGCATTTGATTAATGTTACTATTTTTTCCCCATTTGCCTCGATTCTTTTGTTTATCTCTTGACACTGAGAATCTTGGCTTCCCCTCCCAACCCTCTCACCCCCGTCACTCCTCCTTCAATTTAAAGAGTTGCATGAAGTTTATTTGGAAGATCGACAGAATCCCTTGGTAAAGAGCCAAGCTCTTAACAAGAAGCTTTATGGCTCTAAGAATGAAGCCCCAGTCCTGTTCCTTGAAAGAATCAAGCTTGGGAGCTGAGTCAGCTCTATGGTCCAGTGGGATCCAGCCAGCATCACCCACTGGGCTGTCAATATTAGCTCTTTGTACAATTTGACTTTGAACAAGGAGGCCTTGACATCACTGGCTGTGCCTCAAAGAGAGTGAGGTCTAGAAAATGGGCATGGGGGTGGGGAGGAAGGGAAAGACAGAACCAGCACAGAACTGTGGGAGGTCAAGAAATTAGGCTTCCTCACTCAATCCCTTGGCCAACTTCTGCTCCCTACCCTGCTCCTCCTTTCATAGGATCATTGATTTAGAGCTGGATGGGAACTTAGAGACCATTGAGTACTATGTCTTCACTTTACATATGAAGAAACTGAGGCTGAGAGTGGTTAAATGATTTGCCCCAGAGTAATACAGCTAGTAAGTGTCTGAGACAGATTTCAAATTCACACTTTCCTGACTCCAAATCCAATTTAAGATTCTGGATCACACAGGGCTCAGTGTGACTCACCTCCTTATCCCCAGCAAATGAATCTGAAGCAAATCATGGGATAAAAATTGGAGGGAGGGCTTAGATATAAAGGAGGGAGGTAGGGAAATGCCTAGGAGAGAAGGATGCAGTGATTTTCAAGTTAGAAGAAAGAAAAGTACAGCCCTGTCTCTCTTTTCATAGAATCAGAGAGAAGGAAGGAACTTCACAGCTCATTTGGTCCAGTCAGACCCTCACTACCTTTCAATCAATCGATGAATTAATTTATTATGTGTCTGAACAGCTAGGGACATAATGGATAGAGAACTAAATTCAGAGTTAAGAAGACTAGCTTTGTGGTCCTAGAAAATTAGTTACGTGGCCCTGGACAAATCTTTAAGCTCTCCCAGCTTCAGTTTCCCCATCTATAAAATGGAGATAATAATAGCATCTACCTCTCAGGGTTATTGTGAGGACCAAATGGGAAACTAAATGTAAGGCACTTTGCAAACCTTAAATCACTATAATAAATGTTAGCTATATTGTTATTATTATTATTATTATTACTATGTATCATACACTGTGCCAGGTACTAGAAATATAAAGACAAAAATGAAATAGCCCCTGCCCTCAAGTTGCTTACACTCTCTCAGGCTAGCACATTTTAGTTTTAAAAAGCTCTATTTGTTAGAAAATTTGACCTTGCATTGAGCTGAAATCTGGAGAACTTCTCCCCTCTGTACTTAGTTCTGCCTCTGGAATAAAGCAGTACCAACCTAACCCTCTTCCATGTGTCTACCATTCAGACATTTGAAGACAGGGGTCACGAGCCTCCTAAGTCTTCTCTTCTCTCAGCTAAATGCCCTTGGTTCCTTAAATTAGCCCTTTTATGCCATAGTTTTAAGGACCCTCCTCCCAGGAATGAGGAACCTGTGGCCTCAAGGCCACTTGTGACCTTCTAGGTGCTTGGATGTGACCTCTTGACCGAATCCAAATTTTATAGAACAAATCCTTTTATTAAGGGAATCTGTTCTGTGAAGTTTGGATTGAGTCAGAGGGCTTAATTTGAGGACCTAGAGGACCATATATGGCCTCAAGGCTGCAGGTTCCCCACCCCTGAGCTAGACCCATGCCTGCTTGTCAAAGTCTTTTTCAAAATTTGAGCCTCAGACCTTGATACAATATTTAAGATATATTAAATGCCTTGTTTGAGAAACTGTTCTTCTGTTATTGCAGTCTATGTTCTCTTTAGCTTTTTAAGCTTACACATCATGCTATAGGCTCATGCTAAGTGGATGGAGCTGTTAAACCTGTAGGATTTTCCCCTTACATGAACTGCTTTCCAGTCATGCCTTCTAGTCCAGCCTTCCAAGCTACATCAGGCCGCCTCCCCCATACCACATGCTAGGGCCTTCAAAAGGCCCATAGGGTCATGCTTCCAGCTTTTGTTCTCACTGTATAGAGTTGGATTTGCAAGGCTGGTACTCTTGAAAGCACTTAGGAATCTCACATAGGAACTGACTTTGGTTGCTGGGTATTTTAGGCTTTACAGTTTCCCTGTTGTTTGTTTCTGAAGATTCATTTTCCTCCATGCCTATTGTCCAGACTGTTGAATGGGCAACCCATGGAGTTGATCCAGTAGTACATAGATCTTGGGCAGACGCTGTGGAAGGACAATAAGCTGAGTCCAGAATTAAGCAAGAGGAAGGAATTAGGTTGAATTGCTTTCAGATAACTGGTCAGTTTTTAATGATCCCAAGCTTCTCACAGAAATATAGGCCCATCTTTTTCTTTTCTTTCCTTTTCTTTTCTTTTCTTTTAACTAGACCTGTGATTTTATTAGTGTAGAAAACTTCCCATAAGGAAACTTCTTTTATTAATGCAAATCAGCAACTACTGTGCAACTCATAGTCTTAGATTCTGGACCACTGAGAAGTTAAAAATTTGCTCAATGTATAGCTATTATATGTCAGAGACAGAATTTGAACCCAAGTTTCTCTGACTCAACAACCAGCTCTCTATCCAATATACCACATGGCCTGTTGGGTCCATCTTTCTTCTGGACTCCTACAGTAGCCTCCTAAGTTATCTGTCTCCATGATTCAAGACACCCCTTCCCCCCAAAACCACTCTTTATACAGCTGTCAAAATAATCTTCCTCAGTCATAAATCCAGCCATGTTGCTCCCTTGCTCAACAACTATTAGTGGTTCTCTATTATCTCTGGGATAAAATAGAAATTCTTCAACCTGGAATTTAAGGTCTTCCATACTGCCTGCCTTCACACACTCTATGTTCCATCCAAACTAGACTGTGAGGGACTGTCTGATGTTGGCAGCTGCCAGTCGGGTACTGTGGCATGGGTAAGGT
>NW_020954569.1:67859922-67885045 GCF_900497805.2 Vombatus ursinus | reverse complement strand
GAAGTGGGTACTGGCGCATGACTGGCAGAAGGCCGGCGTGCGGCCCGTATACTAGACCACTAGCTGTTTCCAAAACTCAACACCCTATTTCCTACCTCCATGCCTGGAACTCACTCCCTTCTCTTCCCCGACTCTCAGAATCCCTGTCTAACTTTGAAGTTCAGTTCTTAGAAGCTTCCCCTGATGCCACCTTCAATCCAGTTCTTAGTGGTCTGTCACTCCTCATTCTATCTCTATTAACATTTATTTCTGTACATACTCTATCTACTACCAACTATACTTTAGAATGTAAGATCCTTAAGGACAAGGACTGTTTCATTCTAGTCCAACTCCCTCATTTTCAGACGAGGAAACTGAGTCCCAAACAGATTTTTTTAGGTAACGTGCTCGAGGTCATATGCAGTGTAAGAAGGAGGACTTGATTCTATTTTATTTGATTTTCAGTTCTGAATTTTATTTGATTTTCTGTTCTGAATTCTCTCCCTCTCCCACCCATTGAGGCTAACAAAGTATGGAGGGATCTCTTTCTATTTTTGCAAATAGATTATGTAATATTGGAATTAATATGTCTTTGAATGTTTGATAAAATTCAATTATAAATCCATCTAATCCTGGACTTTTTTTTCCTTTGTAAATTCATTTATGGTTCATTCAATTTATTTTTCTGATATTAGTTTGTTTCAATAATCTATTATTTTTTCATCTCATGAGCTTGCAACAAAATGCAACCCCACTCCCTGGTCCTCCCCTCTCCTTCTTTCCGATGCCGAGGAGATCTAAGCTCCAGATTGCAGAAATTTGCTGAGGCCTCAGAAGCCAGATCCGTGTCAGCATTCTATGCTGCAAAAGATCTCTATAGGAGAGTAGAAAAACAGAAAAAAAGGAACAGGATTCTTCTCTGACCTTGAAATAGAGTTCAACCCCACACCCAATTGCTCTATTCCTCCCTAAGAACTCTGGAGATCCAAATTCCAAAGAAAAGAAATCAGCTCTGGTTGTTGTAGCACCAGCATTACAGTGCTCTGTACCGCTGGGTCAGAGAACCAAGGAACAGAGGGAACAGGACAGGACAAAGAGGGAGAGAGAGTGTGGCGCTTCACTAAGCCTGAGGGAAAGAGTCCAGCATCCAACTGAGGCCAGTTCTGTTCCCCCAAAGGTCACATGGGACAGAGACCTAGGCTGGTGAATCATGAATTTCCTGGTGTGGAAGAAGGCTGAGAAAAATCCAGCTACCAGGGAAACCACCATCAAAGGGGAGAGTATCAGAAAGTGAGCAATAGGGAGAAATAAGAAGAAAAACGAAAAAGACTGAAATTACCAAAGATTCAAGGAGGAAGAAAACTCAAAGACCTTGAGCATAAGCAGATAAACCAAGAGAGAAAACACTAATAGCACAAGGAAATATGGCCCCCAAAGTTAGTAAATGAGTTCAGGCATCTATGAATAAAAACTGTCAAACAAAGGAAAATAATTCAACATTCGATGAAAGAGATGACCGTGTGAATTTGAGGAGAACATGGAACCACAACACACTGTTCTCGAGTTGTTTAAAGAAAAATGAGAATTGTGAGAGCAGAATTTATGGCCTGCACAGAAATTAACAAAATAGAAAAACTTGAATCTCTGATGGCAAATCTCACTAAAGAAACAAAGAAGAGGATGACTGATGAGAAATGTAAATACACAGAAGTGAAGGACAATCTGGAGGAGAATCAAAAAGTAAATAACTTTAAAAGAAAACTTGCTCTCTATTCAAGCAAAACATATTGACCTTGAATACAGAAGGCATAGAAATGACCTAAAGATTATAGATCTCATAGAAGAGCACAACAAGTCAAAAAACCTGAACCTTATAATGCAAGAAATAATACAAAAAAACTGCACAGAACTTCTGAACACAGAAAATAAAATGTTATTTCCTATAAGACAAGGACTTTCTTCCTTTTCTATTTGTATCCCTAGAACCAAAAACAATGCTATGCACATAGTAAGTGCCTAATGAATGTTTTATTCATTCATTCATTCATTCATCTCTTCCATGACACTGACAGATAACTTTGGCAAACATGCATCTTTCTGCTTTGTGCCTTTCCTCATTAGCACTCAATGTTCTTGAGCAAGGTTATTGATGTTATATCTAACAAGTGAGCTTGTATAATTTTGATATGTGTACAAGAGAAGTTTGTTGAAAGATAAACAGCATTTTTTCTCACAAATCAAATGTTTTTTTATAGTCAACAAACTAAATATAGTGGGATCTTGCATCCTCTATTTAAAGAAAATATAAAATAGTAGAGACTTGGTCTACTGTGCAATATAGCTTTTGAAAGTCTGACTATTCCCTTCTAATAGTGTTATCAAGGATGTTGTAGGTGAGTATGTGGATTACTCTTCTATGAATTTTAGATAGATGGGAAAGTAAGCATGTGAGTCAGTGGTTATTGACATTCTCTCAATCACCTCTTTTGGTAACAATATCAATAATGGAATAATTTCCATCTTTGTTCTCTTTAATGCCATTTTTATTTCCCCATACAGAATACCAGGAACTACATTGTTAGAGTCCAAATGTTATACCTCCACTGTTCTTGATGGTTAAAAGAGCTTATTATACACATATTTGCATATGTTTTCCATCTTTCATCTATTTGTTGTCTTCCTTCCAATTTCATCCCTAAAGGTCTTCATGATTAATTTAATTGGAACTCTCCCTAATCCTTCCTTACATGTGTTTTTCCTTGCACTGCTTCTAGCTGTTTAACGAGCCCATATTGCTTTATAATCATTCTTCTCAGTAAAATTTTACAGATGGGTTTATATGTTGTCCCAGTGATAACCTGGTGTTCAATTCCTTATGAGGGGAACTTTTGTAGTTACCTCCTGTGTTTCTTCTCCATTTTCTGACTCCTTTTCTTCCTTCTGCATGTTCTTTGTGGTAAAATGAAGACTATCCTATACCAAGTATTCACTTGTGACCTCGAGTACTTATACAGGAGCTGGGCATCTTTGCTACCCATAGTTGTAGAAACCTAGACTTAAGCTACATTTGGTCACTTTACCAGAGTAAATTCTGCATTCAAGCAACACACCAAGAGATAAATTTACATTTGGGTCAGCCACCAAGATTGGGTCCAATATGTGAGAGTCTAGGAATTTGAGAGAGCTGAGTCACAAAGGCCACAACTAGAGGATCTCTAACATCTCTTCCAGTCCTATTCTCTATAAATATTTTAAACACATAGTATTTAGAGGAGAAAGGGATCTATAAATATTATTTAATCCAGTCCGCCTCATTTTATAGATGGAGAAACTGAAGCCCATAAACATAAAGTATTCTGCCCAAGTTATCAAGTAGCAGAGGAAAGATTTGAAATCAGTTCTTCTGACCTTACATTCAGTGCTCTTTCCACTACACCAGAGTGCTTTAAAGTAAGGAAATTAAGAAAATGTCATGCACACAAGCACACACACACACACACATATTTCCCACTTGGCTGTACTTCTCTGGACTTTCATCATCCCCTCACACCACCAGGAACCCTCCATCTCCCTTTTCAGGTCCCTTTTATGTATTCTCTTTTCCCACTAAATTGTGAACTCCATGATGGCAGAGATTTCATTTTGCCTTTCTTTGTATCCCTTTTGCTTGGCATAGAACCTGACACAGTGGGAGCTTAACAAATGTGTATTGAACAACTGACTGACACACACAATACATCTTATTTCTGGATTTGTTTGTTGTTTTCATGGCTGACTTAGGTGTTAAGAATGAATCACAATACAGAGGAGAAATGTGTGGAAGGCAGTGTGGTACAGTAGAGCTGCACTAGACGTGGAGTAAGGGGACCTGGGTTCAAACCCCTGCTTTGCCACTTTCTAGCACTTATAGTAGGGAAATGACTTCACCTTTCTGGGCTTAAGTCTCCTCATCTGTAAAATGAAGCAAGTATGAGAATCCAGCTGTCTTCTATTAAGCCAGACATTAAAGAGATTTGCAAAAATATGTAAAATAATTCCACTCATTTCACTAATTTTTTGAAAACATAGTTATTTTCATAAAATGACATTTATGTTCATATAATTATTATTTTTAAATTACTAAATAAATAGATTTTTTTAAATGGAGGATTGAACTAGAAGACCTGTGAAGACCTTTCCAGCCCTATGTTTATGATCCTATCAGTCTGTTCTTTGCCCTCTACTGTTTAATAATTCATCAATTATTTATTTTGCTAAGGCTTAGAGAGTATGCTTATCAAATTTGCCACCAGTACCAAGCTGAGTGGTATAGGTAGCACACTGGAAAACAAAATCAGGATCCAAAAATATGTCAACAGGCTAGAACATTTGGATGAATATAATAAGATGAATTTTATAAGAATAGGTGTAAAGCCCAGACTTGAGTCTAAAACATTAGTTTTACAAGCACAAGTCAGGAAAGGAATGGTTGTTGGTCAAAGATCATTTCATTCTGAAAAGATTGGAGGGTTATAATGGGCTATAAGCTCAATGTGAGTCAAAGGGATCACATATTCAAAATGATTGAATTAATTTTAAAAATTGGTTGACTTTTAGGCTTAATCAACAAAGTTTTAATGTGAAGAGTAGGAAGGCAACTGTCCTTCAGCATTCTAATCTGTCAGTCTACACCTGCAATGGTGTGCTCCATTCTTGGAAGCTCATTTAGGAAGGCCATTGAAAAACTGTTGGTTATTCAGAGAAAGGTAATCAGGATGGTGAAGGACCTCAGCAGCCATTGAGGAAAATGAATATGTGCTGCTTAGATAAAAGAAGGCTTAGTGGCAATGTGAGGACTGCTTTCAAATACCAAATGTCCCAAGAGTCTTAGTACATTTTTAAACTTTAATGACTTGAAATGTGTAAATGCTACACTTAGAAAATCACCATATAAAAGAATCATCATTTAAATTTCTTTTAAACTTGTTGAGTTTTATGAGTTTTGAATAATAATTTTTAAAATGTTAACTTTCTGTTTTAGTCCCTCTGATGGAAGATGGCAAGTGTTATAGAAAAAGTCAACTGTGTTTTGTGATCAGCAGTGTCCCTGGCTGGTTATGTTTGACCTACCTATGACTGTTAAACCGGTAAAGAATATAGAAAGTGGGTCATAAATTGGCTTGTGGACAAGAAAGTCTCTAAACTACTCTGTAGTAAGAATCAACTTTGACCTCAGAGCCAGAAAAAAAATATGTCATCACTGCCCTGTGCAGTCAGCCTCAGTTAAGTGTTTGTTATGAGGAAGAGAATCCAATTTTGTGATATAAATGAGGAACCTGAGCCTCATAGATGAGAAGTCACCTGCCCAAAAAAGGGAGTTAGTGGCAGAGCTAGGATTAGAGCTCAGGGGCTTTCCTTATTCATTCATTTATTTGTTTATTTGTTCATATATTTCCTTATTCATTTATTAAATGCCTACTAAGTGCTGTGGAGGATACAAAGTTGTATGAAATGTAATCACTGCCCATTCCAGGATTTGCAATGTTCACTCCATCACCCATGATTATCATTATTATGAGCTTCAGGGCTCAGGCAATTGTCATTCTATGCATGGCACACCCATTTACAAGACTGGCAACACTACGAGATAGCCAGCTGCCGAAAGGAAGCGTCCCAGCTCTTCCAAGATCAACAAAACGACTACAGAATTAAGTCTGTAATGCTCCCTCAACACACACAAAGAACTCAAAAGCACTCTCTCATATTTAATTTCCTTTGTCTTCAGAATTTACCTGCAAGGTCATTAAAGGACAGTGGAGTAACTAGGTGACCCAGTGGATAGGATGGGGGACTTGGAACCAGGAAGACCTAAGTTCAAATCCTACCTCACATCGTGACTCTGCAAGTGATCTAGCCCCTATTGGCCCAATGTCCTCATCTGTAAAGTAGAGATAATAGCAGCCTTTACTTCACAGGATTTGCTGTGAGAGGTCAGATGAAATAATATACATTAAGCTTTGTGTGAACTTAAAGTCACTACTATCATTATTATCTTCCCAGTTTTGCAGGGTTAAGTGATATAAACCTCAGAGAGGGTTTGGATCTGCCCAAGGTCAGACACGGGGTCACCGACTGAGCTGATGGTCTAGTTTGGCTCTCCCTTTGCTATACTCCTTTGCTATTTCGTCACTCTTCAATCAAAAGCAGACAGAAAATTGGAACTTCTTAAAATAGTGTCAAAAGTCAAAGCATGTTTGATGAGGTGGCATGTTCCAGATTAATCACCTAAAGTTGACAGAAGCCAGCTAAGGCTGCTACCCTGGCTCTGGGCCAAGAAGACAATTAAAACATTTAGGGGATTGATTTCCTTGGGGGAAAGAGGAGAGGGAAGAGAGAAGCAGTCTGCATATTCTTAGAATTGACTATTTTGACTTCCACATTTGCCAAAGTCAGTCAGCTCCAAACAAATACATTCTTTGTTAATGAACAAAAAGTGTTGGCCTAGGTCCTGCTCCATCTGAATTAATAATTTACTCTTCAAGGAAAGTTACTAGTGTACCTGGGCTTTTTTAGACTAAGCTTTTAGCTAACTCATCAGAAATGATTGTTTATTACATTGTCTGAACCAAGGGCCACATGCATATCAACCTTCCTCAACTTTACCTGGGCCCAACATTCACCCACATCCTCTTCCTACTAAGGACAGAGTGGTTAGTTCCTATATACCTTGCCCTCTCATGATGATTCTTCTACTGCTTACATCCTCCTAATTTCCAAGATGGTAGCTCAGAACTTCTCTGAAATTTCTGAACTACTTCCTCTCATTTCTGACCTACTTTTTCTGAGCTTGGGTGGAGACCTGGAAGATGGAAGTAAAGCTTGTTATAGTGAAAAGGAAGGCATGTCCCTCCCTATTCAAAGGTAGAAAATTACAGGTGTGGAATATTGCATATACTAATCAGACACAACTGTTGTATTGGTTGGTTTTGCCCAGTTGTTTTTTTTTTCTTTCTTCTTAATCTTAAAGCGAATTCACTGTGCAGGAAGGAGAGGAAAAAATATACATGCAGAAATGTACATTCTACTCCATGAGGAATAAGTTTACCACAGCCAGAGGAGACTGGAGTTCTGTAACAGGCACAGGATAGTTCAAATCAAGGAAAGCTTTTGCCTTCTCCTTTGTCCACCTGGATTCTGAGTCCATTCTCTTTGGCCCCAAAGAAGAGTCTGTGCACTTCTTTGTAGAGGTGGGAGACTATAGTAGCAGAATACTGAGTACAATAACTGATTTTTTAAAATAAATTGGTTAGATTTGTTGAACTATTTTTTTTCCTCTTATAATAAGTATGTGAGCCCCACATGCATAAAGGGACCTCACCTGTGACAAGGTCTGTCACTGTATGGCTTAAAGGGAAGCAGAACAGACATCTCTAGTCTCTTCTCCTCCCCCCTTCTCCAAGGGAATGTTTCATTCCTGCAAGGAGGGAAAGCAGGAGGTTGGGCCCAGAGGCCACCACTCTGCTCTCCCAGAGGGAAAGGGGGCTACAAACTAGAATTCTATCTGCTCTCTTAAATGTTATTAGTCTAGGGGACATAATTGGGTTCCGTATAACTTCTGATCACTTTGTCATCTTGGGTGAAAAGGGGACCCCAAGCTCTGTATCAAAAGCTTGACCCCTTTCCCATCTAATACCAGTTCCATAATGAATAAATATACATCGTAAATGGCAAAGAAACCCATTTATTCAAATCATAGCAAAATAGAAATCTGAGAAGATATACATAAGAGAATATATACCAGATAACACAGAATGAAGGAGATCTCCCATGGGGAGTGAAATAGCTCAGCCGAGAGAGAGTGTTCTATATCTTACCCAAGAGGAAATTCCCCAAAGTCTCTAGAGCAGCAAGCTAGGGATAGGGACATGATAGAAATTTCCAACTTCACTTACGTCTTCCCAGAATCTTTTCCTTCAGCAATCTGAAGTGGGGTTGATTTCTTCCATCTTCTCTCTCCAAGCTGGAAGCCCAAAGTGCCCAAAGCAACTCAACTTTGAAGCATCTTCAAAGCTTGATGAGTGTCTAAAGCCTGAAGTTCTCTTGCTTCTCACCAACTCTGTCTCGCTCCTCAAGCCGGGCAGCGCCTTCCTCTCCACCAATAAGGAGAGAGTGCTATACCAACGGGCTTTGGGACAAGGATTACACTCTTCTTCACTCTGTCTCTGTGAGCAAGAAAACAATGATATGTTGGGAAATATATATAAACAAAAGATAAATTTTTTATTTTTAAGACAGCAAATTTAAAAATGGAACTATAGCGCATGAGCTGCATAGTGTAAAGGATATTGGAGTCAATTTTTATAGAACTCCACTGTAGCATAAATTGGCCTGAAAATTGATGATAGCTCCATTTTGATGCTTTAACAGATTTATGATCTTATCAATATCCCTCCAATGGAGCAAATTGAAGTCCATCTTACATCTTCTCATACTGTAGAACTCCTGTCCATATCTTCTCATAAGTTTTCTACAAGGGGTCCACTCACTAGACTGAGGCCTTTCTTGAGATCTTGATGTTATGTGGATACCCACAGAACATGTAGCTGCCTCATCTCATTATTTAATGGTTTAGCCACCCTTTCTGGCCATATTCCTATGTCCCTGCTTGTCTATGACCCTTTTCCCATGTATTTCTTCATTGATAATATTTAGCAACCTGTTCATACATACTACCTGCCTCTCCATTGACCTTTGAGTGACCTACAACTTTAATCCTTCAGAAACTGTGGTATTTCATGACATACCCAATACAGCTTCACTATAAAAATACTGACATTTAAAATATGGGCCTTTGTTTCAGGGAGAAGCTTGGGGTTGCTTCCCCAAAGTTAATCTAGCCTACCCTATGCAACTCAACAAATTCAATTCAAGAAACATTTTATTAAGCACCTCCTCTTATTGATCTCTGGGCCCGGGTCATTGTCTAAATGAAGCTTCTGTTCAACATATGTACATTGATGGACCAGCTGTGTGGGCCAACTGTACATAATAATATTTAGTAATAATACTCATCATTTATATAGTGCTTTAAGATTTGCAAAGCACTTTACACATGCTATTTCATTTGATCCTCACAACAACCCTGTGAAATTATTATTCTCAAAATGATTTGGCCACGTAGTTAGTAAAAGTCTGAGGCAAGATTTGAATTCTGGTCTTCCTGACTCCAACACTATTTACTGTTTCACCTAGCTAGACGATAAGCATTTTTTATCCACTTAGTTTTTCATGTATAGATTTTTTGAATGATTTTGGGCCTCCCTTGGGATGTTTTGAAAGTTAATAGGGTTTATTGAAATCAGCACAATGTCATTAGCAAATAAGAGTATCTGGGGACCTCACCATCTATAGAGAAACCCTATTCCATTTGAATTTTATACTGGATACCATCCATGAGAGTGACAAATATCTTTGGGGACCATATACCTTCCTGTTTCATGCCTTACTTAATACTAATAATCAGAATGATGTCAAAGTTATCTCTGCTACATCTGTCAAGAAAGCTTGTAATTTTTTTTTTTGGCTAGGCAGTGGGGTTAAGTGATTTGCCCAGAGTCACGCAGCTAGTAAGTATCAAGTGTCTGAGGGCAGATTTGAACTCAGGTCCTCCTGCCTCCAGGGCCGGTGCTCTATCTACTGTGCCACCTAGCTGCCCCAAAGCTTATAATTTTGATTTATGGAATGGAGACACCATCTTGGAGGAAAACCATTGAGGCTGTATTTTGCTCTATCAAATAAAATGCTTATCTATAATCCACAAGCGTGAAGTACAGTGGGACCATAAATTCATCACTTTTCCTGTTCAGTCAGTTGCAGAACTATAAAGTTGTGGCCAGTTATAGAATATCATCTGCAGAAGCACACCCATTCCATTCATGTATCTTAATCCAGGGTGCCCTCAATGCACATGTGGATTGCTCTCCTAAAGATTTTGTGGGGCAGCTAGGTGGCGCAGTGGATAGAGCACCGGCCCTGGATTCAGGAGGATCTGAGCTCAAATTTGACTTCAGACACATAACGCTTACTAACTGTGTGACCTTGGGCAAATCACTTAACCCCATTGCCTAGCAAAAAAAAAAGAAAGAAAGAAAAAAAAGATTTTGCGAAAATAGGAAAAGAGGTCAGGTTGAAGTTGCTTTCATTGCTTTTTCCTTCTTCCTTCTAATCCAGTACTGATTTCTGATCTTCACTGTAAAAAGTTGATGATTCCACAGATTATTGGAGAAACTATTTCCACATCCAAAATGAATCACTTTCTCTCTGTTCAAATATAATCCATTTTATTGGTTGTGGGATTGTCACATCTAGTGTCTCCCAAATATCTTCTTGAAGATGGAATTTGTGATAAATAGTCACGAGGCTTCTGTGTAGTTTTCTGGCCTTTGAGTTATTTTGTGATGCAGAACATCAGGTCTGAGTAGTTCTCTGCTCATAAGATATAAGAAGAAAAGGAGAGTTAAGAATGCAGGGTAAACCACAGAAGATAATTGTATGCAAATTAAGGGGAGCAGAGATCCAGTCTGAGTAACAATTTCTCCCTCATCACGGAGAGTTCTCCAGGAGTAGCTGGGAGCTTTGCCTATGAGCCTGCCAGAAGCACAGACATAAGCACATTGGAGGAAGTCAGAGTTCATTTCGCAGACTGTGTTCTGAGGCTGGCTACACCATTTGAAAGACCGATCTGACCACTAAGAAGTGGTGATAGACAAATCAATTAGCTCCTCCTCTTTTAACCATCTCGGCAACTTTTTTTCTTTGGCTTAGGCCTATGATTTAACTGGTAGAAGAAATAGCCAATGAAGCTACTCTTCCTACCATTACACGTTGCCACCTGCTCTATATCACATAAGAAATTTGAAGATCATAGTGAAACCGGTAGGTGTCCCTTTGGAGCAAAGCTGTTTGGACAAACATACTTCATCCCTTCCCTCAGGAATTTAGACAGGACCTAAATTTTCCCAGATCAAATCTTTCTCCTCCCACTGGGAAGCCTGGAGGTCTAACCTTCTCTTTATTCCTCACCTAGGTTACAACAAAGATCTCACTTCTAGCCAAAGGGCAAAATGACTCTCAGGTCCACATGGACTACTTTCACAATGATTTTAGGGTGCTTATAAGACAGAAGTTATTCATAAAATTTATAACAACTCAGAGTCCCCAAGTCAGAATCAAATTCTGACCAATCAGGATCCTGATCCTCTGACCTATTTTTTTTAAATTCTGTTTATTCTAGCTAGTCACTGGCATCCCGCCATTAGCCCTCCTGCATGCAACCAACATACAAATGTGAATTTCAAAACATTCATGATGGATCATGTATTTTTATGTAAAGCAAAATCAGGGAAAATAAATAATAACTTCAAGGAACAGCAAAAAAATCATATAACAGCTCCTCTTAATAAGCAGACATGCATAGGGGGGAGTTAAAGACAGTAATAATTTTATTAAAAAATTTTCCTCAGTTAGTCCTAGAAGGACCAGACCCTGCAATTGGCACAAAAATAATTTTAGACACTTAAAACTCAAAATGGCTTAGGTATTTCTAGTTCATAATTCATGACTTGATCTATATCATTGTTAGCAGCATTCCTTAGTATTCTGAAGATTTTTTCAAATAATAAAAAAAAAATTAAATGTGTGGTTCTAACAACAAGGATCAGATGCATCAAATGATATATACTTAAACATATTATACTTTTGGCAAAAATAAGAGGAAATGCTCCTATATTTATTCCTATTGGTTCATTCCTTTGCCCATATTAGTCTTTTCCGTTTAGAGCACCAATAGATTCTTTAAACATTTATAAAAACTTTATGAATAATTCATTTACAGAATAAAATAAAATGTTTATCTTTGCATGAAATTTTCACTATTTTACTAAATTTTTTCTGGGTTTTTAGATTTTCAGAAATTATAGTTTGGTTTTCATGATACTATCACTTTACTTTCATCCATACTGATAAAATCTCTGAGATACTCTCTCTGATGAACAGATTTTAGAACTAATAAGAAGTATCTATCTAACTCATCCAATGGTGAATTTTCAATTATTTTGATGACATAAATTCTACAATTGCAATACATGAGGCAGAAGAAAAGATATTCCTCATCTAATCCCAGAAATGATAAGTCCAACAGTGAATTTCCTTCAACAGTTGCCAATATAAGAGGTAATGAGCAATGAGATTCTCATCAGACCCAAGTTCACTACTAAAGAGATGAGGAGCCACCAAGTCAGAAAGGTAAAGATGGTGCTTCTTGGCAATGGAGTATAGTTCCTCAAGCAGTATGAAGATACTTGCAACAGCTAAATGTTATTTTATCTTGTTGTGACTCTACTGCATATTCTATAATCTGTATTATTGAGAAAAATTCCATTACTTCTTTTATGATTTTATTTAGTGAGCCAATGCTTAAAACCATTAAAAAATGTACAAATTCTGAGGGCCAATGAGTAACAGGCAAGATTGACTGATACATTACATTAGATGAATTTGAAAAGTTCATTGGTCTTA
The DNA here is from genome assembly GCF_900497805.2 of Vombatus ursinus. Lineage (NCBI taxonomy): Eukaryota > Metazoa > Chordata > Mammalia > Diprotodontia > Vombatidae > Vombatus > Vombatus ursinus. The sequence goes on along the minus strand of NW_020954569.1, from coordinate 67,872,511 downwards.
TTTTTACCAATGGTGTTATCAGTGAAAGAAATTTACCCATAAAAAATAGCGAAATAGCTTCTGGGGGTGCCCTTTGTACATTAAAATTATGCCATGTACTCAATTTCTAGATATAAAAAGGTACCTTCAAACTTTGACCTGAAAACTGAAAGGAAGTAAAATTTTATCACAAGACAAGTTTTGTCTAGCATCCTCACTACAGAAACTTCTAATTGAAAAATGTTTGGAGTCATTCATTCCTGATATATGTGTGTGTATGTTTAGATAGATAGATAGATTTGGTTATAGATACAGATATGGCAGCTAGGTGGCATAACGGATAGACTGCTGGACTTAGATTTAGGAAGACTCCTCTTGAGTTCAAATCTGGCCTCATATACTTATAAGTTGTGTAACCCTGGGCAAGTCACTTAGCCCATTTGCCTCATTTTCTTCATCTGTAAAATGAACTGGAGAAGGAAATGGCAAACCACTCGAGTGTCTTCACCAGAAAATCCTAAATAGGGGCATAAAGAGTCAGATACAAATGACAGACAAAAAAAAAAATTGCAGGAGGACAAGAGAAAGAGGGATTCTTGCCAGTGTAAACTCTGAGGAACCCTTTTTAGTCTTAGACTTGCAACCCCATTATTCTTTTTCCTTTCCCATGGACCCCAGAAATTAACTGGACTGTTCCCTTCTCATTAGCTGCCACTTATCACTATTTTTTAAAAATTGTGTATATTTTTTCAGCAAAAGTTTGCCTTTGTCCTTCCCATCCCACTTCCCTCCCAATCTGAAAACAAAAGAAAAACAAAGCCCCTGTCATAAACATATATAGACATCCAAAACAAATTTCTGCACTGACCACATCCCAAAAAAAAAATGTCTTTCTGTACTTTGAGTTCTTCATCTCTGTCAGGAGGTAGGTAGCATATTTCATCATCAGTCCTCTGCAGTTGTGGTTGGTAATTAAACCAATCAGAGTTCCTAATTCTTTCAAAGTTGTTTGTCTTTACCATATTATTGTCATTGTATAAATTGTTCTCCTGGTTCTACTTACTTCATTCTTTTTTTGTTTGTTGGTTTGTTTTTGTTTTTGGTTGGGCAATGGTGGTTAAGTTACTTGCCCAGAGTCACACAGCTAGTAAGTATTATGTGTCTGAGGCTGGATTTGAACTCAGGTCCTCCCAAATCCAGGCCAGTGCTCTATCCACTGCACCACCTAACTGCTCCCTACTTACTTCATTCTGCATCAGTTCATTTAAGTCTTCCCATGTGTCTCTGAAACCATCCCTTCATCATATCCTACAACACAAAAATATTCCATCATTTATATATTCCATCCATTTATATATCCAGCTTATTCAGCCATTCCCCAATTCATGGGTACCACCTCAGATTCCCATTCTTTGTCACTTAAAAAGAGCTATAAATATTTTTGGACAACCTTAGAATTTATTTTGTTTAGAACTAATCACTCCCTTAATGTGCCCTCTCTCTAATTTCTCCTTCTACCCTCTCCCCTTTACCTCCTTTTCCCTATTAAGTGAGATATATTTTGTACCCATCTCTTTGTATATGTATTCTTCCTTCCTTTGAACAGTTCAGATAAGAATGAGGTTCAAATGGCAGCTGATCCCCTCACTATCTCCTCCTTGTTTGTATAGTTGTCTACTTGTTCACCCTAATTATATGAAATCATTTCCCTTAACCTTCTTTTCCCTCAACCTTCTTTTCCCTCCTCCACCTCCTCCTTTCCATTCTTCTTTTAATATCATCAAGACCTAACAAAACTACTTCCAAGCCTTCTTCTAATTAGACTTCTTTTATGACCTCTGAAGATGATAGAGTTCAGTAGGAGCACATGTATCATCTCCTTATATTAGAATGTAAGCAATTATCCTTTTTTAATGCTTTATCATTATTCATGTTTACCTTTTTATGTTTCTCTTAACTACTGTGCTTGAACTTCAAAGTTTCTGCGCATCTCTGATCTTTTCATAAAGAAGTTTATTCTCTATTTCATTAAAGATCCAATTTTTTCCCTATTTAGGTTTGTTTGTTTGTTTTTTAATATGTTATTCTTGGCTATAAGCCCATATCATTTGTCTTCTAGAATATCATATTCCAAGTCCTACACTCCTTTATGGTGGTGGCTACTAAATCATGTGTGACCCAGATTGTGGTTCCTCAGTACTTGAATTCTTTCTTTCTAACTGTTTATCATATATTTTTGTCCTGGAAGCTCTGGATTTTGACTCTCATGTTCCTGTAAGTTTTCATTTGGGGGTTTTTGTCATGAGGTGGCCAGCAAAATCTATTTCCAATCTTCCATCGTTTCTAACAGATCTGGGCAGTTTTCTTTTATGATTTCTTGAAATATGATGTCTAGGCTTTTGTTTTGGAAACTATCCCTTCTGACCATTGTTCCTTCCCTCCCTGCTAGAGGAATCTCTCTCTCTCTCTCTCTCTCTCTCTCTCTCTCTCTGTCTCTCTGTCTCTCTCTCTTTCTCTCTCTCTCTCCTCCTCTCCTTATCTCTTTCATTTTCTCTCTCTGACTCTGTCTTTCTGTCTCAGAAAGAGAGACATACACAGAGAAACAGAGGGACAGAGACAGAAAGGGTATTCTTTTCTGTTGAAGGACCCTAATCAACTTCAGTTTTTTTAAAGGGTAGGGGGTGGTTTCTATGGGAACTTATTTTCAGTCTCATGAAAACTGGGCCAACCAAATGGAGCATTCCCATGACTCTTTCTGAGAAGCTTCATGCCAAATTCTTGAGAAACTTGCACATCCAAGAAGTTGACCCCTTTTCCTCTTCTTTGGGTCTGCTGCTTCAGGCATCATTCTTGGGACAGGAGAAAGAGGACATTTGAGAAAGGAGTTTAGATAACCTGTTTTTCTATTCAGAGAAGAAGAAGACAAAAAGAGATCTCTCCCAAAGACATACAAATTCCTGGAATCAGTAGCCTTGAGCTCAGTGTGATTTGAGAAGAGAGTGAGTGAACAGATCCCTCTGATGGAGTCAAGGAAAGCAGGGAAGGGGAAATACACAAGGGAGATCACATTTCCCTCTTATTCACTCTTCTGCACAAAATGGGGACTGAACTCAACACCAGCTTGGGAGAGGAGAGATGGACAATTGCTTCAGGTTTTCTCTGATTAAAAGTCCCACAGTAAAGCACCTGACTTCAGCTGGTCCCTAAGGCCAGCCCCCCCTCAGTGTGGTAATACATAAGGTTGTACTGTTAGCCCTGAGGATACAGCCACCAAGGTCTTATCTTATCAGATCCTGAGAGTGGCAAACAGCAGACCTTCACATTGTCCTGTTCCTTCAAATGGTTACCAATCAAATCACCACCATCAACCTCATCTCTCCTCCCACCCACTCTCACCCTTTTCTACCTTCAGAAGAATGTAGCCTGACAAGAGGCCTATAACTTACCAAAACTTTATGTCCCAGACCACACAGGCAGTGTTGTCCACGTCAAGCATGAGCTCACAAAGATGACTCACAAAATGGGTGTCCTACATCCTGCCACTGATGTCAAGGAGAGGCAATGTACATCTGAGAACATGAAAGAAGGCATCAAAACATGACCTTGAATCAGCTCCTGTAGGACCAGTGGCTACACTATGTGAGTCCTTAATCCCATCAACCCAGAAAATGCAAGTACTAGGCTTGATCAACTGAGATCTTCTGCAAACACAAATCTCTTTTCTGTTCTAAGCTAAATGTAAAAGGTGAGATGCAGGAATGAGGGTGGGAGATGGGGGAGGAGGCTATTATTGTTGTGTTTGTCCTTCCTTCTTGAAGAAGGCCATGACATCAGGGAGTTGATGACTTGACTTGCAATTGACTTTGATTTGAGTGAGGGAGGGCTGTGCAAGGTCACCAACCTCCCTTTCTCCTCCAGAGCCTTCTGGGTCCAGTGGTGAGATATAGATCAGGATGACTGGAGACGGCCCCCGTTGCAGTGGGAGACCTTGGCCTTTTTAAACTAAGGTCTTCTCAAGCTCTCACTTTGGGTGAGGCAAGGCCCATTCAGTGAATAGGCCTCTTTAAGGAGTGAGTCAAGAGATGGCTCCTTTAATCAAAAAAAAAAAAATCAAACTGAGAGGGGAAGACCCTCAGGGTTGCACACCAAAAGAGTAACAGTTTCTATTCACTATTCACTCTTTCAGTTGGCCAGAAACTCTACTGCTGAAGGGTCGACCCTGATTTCATCTCTAGTAACCTCAGTCTCCCTGTTTTTCTCTCTTCCTACCTTAATAGTACCCTTCTGACTCATTTGTCTGTGTATTTGATCTCCCAAGACCTGATCTCACAGGTAAACATGCCATGGGCATGTGCTCTCCTCAAGAAATGTTACGTGAAGAGAGTTTGGGGGTAAGGGGGTAATGATAGGACACAAATTGAAGAAAAGAAAGAATAGAGCATCAATGAAACACTGAAAAATATAGAGTAGAGAGCAGAAGGAAGTGCAGAAAGAAACATAAATAAGCAGGGAAGTGTTGCTATTACTATGTTATTACTATTTCATATAAACTTTTTTAAAAACTGTAATAAAGAGTCATAGTCTCATATTTAATTTTCCTTTGCTATTCATGTTGGTGTTTTTAAGATTGTTGTTTAAAAAAACAAAATTAGGGGAAAGAAAAAAATTATGTGTATATTTCTTGAGGGCAGGGACTGTCATTCAATGAGCGTTTATTAAGCACTTACTATGTGCCAGGTACTATGTTAAGAGCTAGGGACACAAAGAAAGGCAAAATCCCTGTCTGTGTTCTCAAGGAGCTCATATTCTAACAGAGGAGGCAACATGCAAATAACTATATACATATGTACATATCTATGAAAGATATACGTATAGTGTTGTTGTTGTTCAGCCATCTCAATCATGTCTGACTCTTCATGACCCTATTTAGGGTTTTCTTGGCAAAAATACTGGTGTGGTTTGCCATTTCCTTCTCCAGCTTATTTTACAGATGAGGAAACTGAGGCAAACAGGGTTAAGTAACTTGCCCAGGGTTATACAGATAGTTAGAGTCTGATGCCAGATTTGAACTCAGGAAGATGAGTCCTCCTGACTCCAGGTTCAGCACTCAGTGCACTATGGCATCCCCTAGCTGCCCCATATGCAGAGTAAATGGATGTTAATCCCAGAGGAAAAGCACTATATGTGTTTGGGGATAGGGGCTAGGGAGAGTAGTGCAGAGGGAGATGACTGTTTTCATTTTTGTCATTGTGTCCCCACCATCTAGTACTTGGTACATAACAGGTGCTTAATACATGTTGGATGAATTGAATTTCAAACTGCGGAGTGTGAAATGTGAGTTTTGTACATAGAACATATAATTTTAGAGCTGAATAAGTTTAAAAGATTACCTAGTCCAACTCCTTCAATTTGTAGAAGTGGAAACCACGACTCAGAAAGATAAAATGATTCCCACCATGGGTTAAGGGCAGAGCTGAGACGAGGCCTTGGACTTTTGGCTCCAACCCAGTGCTATCTCTGCTGCATTACACCGCCTCCATAGAAGACCTATTATCATTCCTTGCTTGGAATTACAAACATGTCCACTACTAGACTCTGACTTTTGGACGTTGAATTTGGACATTTGGCAGTTTTGACTGCCAAAAACCAAGAGTACAAAAAAACGTTTCAGAACGCCTATTGACAGGACTACCTGACAGTAGACCTAATCCTATGCTCCTCAGGTCAGTAGGGTGACTGAGTATCACCAAATAGGTTATTCCCTCTACTGCAAGTACCAGGCCTCTCTGTGAAAACATCTGCCTTAGAGCTGAGCAACTGGGTTGAAAGGTATGCTGAGAGGCTCTTGGGCACCTCAAAATTGGATAGGGAGAAAGACTTTCCTAAGGGAACGTTGGCCCCAAACCCACTCTGAAGCCTAAAAGATTCAAAGGAAACCAACAGAAATTCTAGCACTTTCTAGGCTCCTAGATATAGTTCATCATAGACTAGAAGAGTCTAGAGATTATAAGATTATAGATTTAGGGCTTAAGAGGACATTATAGGTCATTTGGGCCATGAAGAAAGTGAGACCCAGAGTCAGCGATTTTTTCTGAGGTCGCAGAGCTAATAAGTGAGAGAGCTGGGATTTGAATCCAAATCCAGCATGCTTTTCACTGAAGGAGGCTATGTGCCAGATCTACATAGCAGCAACAAGGCATCTTTAGTTCTCTTGGCATGGAACCAGATGCAACTAGGTACCTAATCAATGCATTTTGGTATTAGTGGCATTGAGGCAATATTTGATAATGAAAAACATGATGAGGTTTCATTGTGAATCTAAAGGAAGACAGAATGAGGAAACAGATGAGGAGTTTGAGGAACAGATCATGAACCTGGCACAGAGGTCATGATACAGTAGTGACAGGACAGGGAATGATGGATGTTTCAATATCTAGACATCTTTCTCTGCCAAAGGCAGAGAAGCTACTAACTTGTCTTAGTGACATTCCATCCTTCAAAAGGTAAGTGAACCAACAAAGGGAAAGGCTATTCTGAATCTGGAAGAACTGAAGGCTGGGGTAGAAATGCTCACTCCATCCTAGAGTCTGATAGAGAAGAGAAAACTAAGCACAGGTATGACATGCACCCTAGATTTTGGGAAAACAGATTTGAAAGGTTCAGGAAAAAAATACATAAGAGCCCAGGGAGTAAAATTTTGGAGGGGGGGGGGAGGGGGGGAATAAGATAGGAAAATTCAAGAATAGTTCTGAAAATGCAAAAGCAAATGAATTTAATGCAGTGGAAAAATGAGAATTGTCTGAAGAGACTGATGTAGATGCACAGGGGACTCACCAACCAACTTTAAAAAGAAACTTAGAAAATGGAAGGCAGGCCAAGATTAACATAAAGGGCATAGCACAATCCAGTAAGAATAACATTGAGGGTGTTAAAGAAAGAATGGTTTAAGATCATCAAGGAAAGCTAAGGACAACAAAAAGGTTGGGGTTTGCTTAGGGTTTTTAAAAAGCTTTATTAAGGTAAAAAAGGAAAATAAAAGAAAAGGGGATATTTTGGGGAGGTGAATAGAATGGTGATTACAAACAAGGTAAAACTGCTTAACTCTTATTTTGTTTCTGTTTTCTTTGCAAATGATAATGATAATAACTAGCATTTACATTTTGCTTTTTAAAATTAATTTATTTATTTTTAGTTTTCAATATTCACTTCTGTAAGCTTTTGAATTTTAAATTTTCTCTCCCTCCCTCCCCAAGATGGCGTGCAATCTGATATGGGCTCTACATATACATTCCTATTAAATGTATGTTCACATTAGCCATTACATTCCTATCCACTGCACCACTTATCTGCCAAATGACCTTAACTTAGAAAATGACAAGGAAAAAAATGTTTAACAAGAGTTGATACCCAAGATGAGGAAGGAGAGAGTAAGAGAACACTTAGCCCTTGATATATTTGAGTCACCTGGTCCAGATGAACAACGTAAGAGGATCCCAAAAGAACTTGCAGATGTAAGTACTAAGCCATTGTCTATGATACTTGAAAGACCATGGAAAATAGAAAAGACTGGAAAAGGGCAAATGTCTTGATTTTCAAAATAAAGAAAAGACTACAACCTATAGGCCAGTAAGCTCAAATCTGATTTCTGGGAAAATTCTAGAATGGGTCATGGAAGAAATTGCAGCTAAATATCAAGAAAGGGAAGTGGTGATCATAAAGAACCAGCGTGATTTCACTAAGAATGGGTCATGCCAAACTGACTATTTCCTTTTTTTTTAACAAAATTACTAATGATCAGGAGAATGCTGGGAATATAGTCAATGTCAATTTTAGAAAATTTTCCAAAAAAGCATTTCAAGGTATTTTTATAGAGAAGATGGAGAGATGTGGATTAGCTAATAATACAGTCAGATTTCAGAAGTGGTTGGAACACTAGATTTGAAGAGTAGTTGTTAATGGTTCAATGTCAACATGGCAGAAGGTTGTTGATTGAGATTGTTGCTCAGCCCTGTGCTGTTTCACATTTTTTTTCAATGACTTAGATAAAGGTGTAGATTGCACACTCATCATATTTATAAATGTCCCAATCATGGGGAAGATGGCAGAGTCAGGGTCCAAAAGAATCATAACAGGCTAGAGCACTGGGCTGAATCTGATAAGACAAAATTCAAGAAAAGTAAATGCAAAATCTTACACTTGAATACAAAAAAATCAACTTGACAAGTACAAGATGGTGGAGGCCTGGTTAGAGAGTAGTTGTTCTGAAAAAGATATAGAAAGGGAGATGAGGGAAGGGGGTGGGTTGTAGACTTCAACATGAGTCCGCAGTGCAATGTGGTAGCTAAAAAAGCTGACACCCTCTTTGACTTTGTTAAGATTGGCCTAGGGTCCGAGCCTATCGAGTGAGAGAGCCACTGTACTCTGCCCTCCTGAGAACTTATTTGGAGTATTGTGTTCTGCGACCACTGTTTAAGAAGGACATTGATAAACTGAAGGCTGTCCAGAGAAAAGTAACTAGGATGATAAAGGAGCTCTGGGTCTATAACCAATGAGGATCGTTGGAGGAGCTGGGCATTGTTAGCCTGAAGAGGAGAAGATTCAGCAGGGACATGATAGCTGTCTTCAAGTATTTGAAAGGGTTTTATATGTCAAAGGGGTGAAACTTGTTCTATTGGGTCTTAAGGAAGAAGGAAGAACAAGGAATAGAAGAAGTTTCAAAGAGGCCAGTTCAGGTTTGATATGAAGAAAATTTTCACAATTCAAGCTGTCCCAAAGTGGAGCAGGATAACTTAGGAGATGATAGCTTCCCCTTCATCGCAGATCTTCCAGCAAAGGCTGGATGGATGACCACTAGTCGGGCAGGTTATGGCAGGAATTCCTTCCAAGGATGGATTTGACTATGGCTGCTGAGCTCCCTGACAACTCTCCAGATTGAGTGTTTTGGTCATTTCCTTCAATCATGTTTACTTGGCTAAAAAAGACCTCCTTGTAGAAACTGACCAAGAGCAAGTCTTCTTTATCTCCCTGCCAATCCTTCTTCTCCCTCTTCTCAGCCCGCTCCTCCAGATTACCACCTCCTCCCAGAACTGTAAATCCCAGAACCAGCCTCAGCAGTAAGGGACTGACCAATGGTAGAAGGAGTGCCAGATATATTCCTATTCACTTCCTCCAGGGTGCCCTGTTCTGTTGATTTCTAAGCCCAGAACCAATCTAGGCAACATAATGATCATGGAATGTGTTTTTGGTTTTCTCTCTCCCTCACTCTTTCAGCACTTCCCCTGCCTTTCCTCACCCCACATCCTCCTTGTGCCCAGAGGCTTCATTCATTTTCCTAGCAGCATCCCACCTAGGCAGTGAACCCTCCTCCAGAACTCTGCTGGGTTTCCTCCTCACATTCAGACTCATTTATCTTTTGGCCAGAATTCTCAGAGCACTAGCTGGATAGGCTGGCTAATCTGATGAAAAACTTCGTAACAATAGCTTGTACATGTGTCACACTTTTTAGGTAACATATTTACATTTCTGACAAAGTCTTTACCCCAAGGAGTAATTGAGTAATGGGAGTATTCCAGGTATAAGAACACGCTAATGTGGTCATTTAAGTTGGGAGGGGGAAAGGAAGGAGGGACTTTTGGTCTCCCACAAATCATAGCAAGTAGGTCATTTCCTATTTGCTACCCCACATATTACCAATGGTTCCATTTCAAAGCCCCAGCCCAATGAACCACACTGACCCTCAGAAAATGTGACTGACCAGTGGCTCTCTGGCTCATAAATCTTAAGAGGTCCTTCTTAGGGGCCTTTAAAGGAACTGTGAGTCACCACCCATCAACTTACCCTGCCTTGACCATACTGTCCAGGAAGGGAGAAAGGCGCTCAGGAGCAGAAAACTCCAGTCTAATTTCTCCAGGGCATCATGAAATGTAAACATGAGGAAGGTGATGGGAAAGTCACCCTAAGCCCTAAGACTGTTTGTGCAACAGCCTGTCACCAACTGACATTTTCCAGGCCTGAGGCCCAGGATATAAAATGAATAGAGAAACCAACTGCAATCCTTGGCATCACATAACCAGCAGTTTCCACAGGAAGGACTGAGCCCTTCACTGTGATAGTTACTCCAAAAAACAGCAAATACTAGACTTGTTGGATATTCATTCTTGTGGGGAAAGGATAATGGAGGAGGGACTATAGGATCTCCTGAAAGGCGATTATGGGGGCAAAGGGGATGTGATAGTGAGAACAGACTGCTAAATATTGATACAATGGAAAAATGCTTACTGAAGTCAGAAGACCTGGGGAAGACCCTTCCTTGATCACTTACTACCTATGTGACCCTGAGGAAATCCTCTTTGGGCCTCAGTTTCTTCATCTATAAAATGAGGAAATTGGACTAAATGGACTGTAAGTATCCTTCCAGCACTAAATCTAGGATCCAACGTGTGAAGCATAACAAATACCCCAGACCACATATTTCTAGCAGACTGGCTTCTTCTTTCCTTGAGCAGTCTCACTGATGCAATACATGTCTACATCATGAAAAAGCACAGCAAAATAAATGGATAAAAGTGGGAAAAATAAATAAAAATTGGCTCCACCTGTGGGCCCAAAGTACAAAGAAAGTGATTCCCATGTGTAAAGAGTACATGTGGCAAAGGGGTAACTCACAGCTCTTAGTTCCTGGAATCATTTTTCTCCATTCACAGAGTCCTCATGAAATTCCCCTTAGATTTAACTCTCTGTTTGACTCTGAAGGTTGATGTTTCTCTAGAGTATGAGTAATACAAATACTACCATCAGCCACAGATGCTCGTAAGACACTACAACTGATGCCTATGGAAACTCCAGATCTTTTGACCTTTTGAAGTTCATAAGGTTGTCACCTGGTCAATGGGAGAGGGAAATTCTTTCTCAAGAGTCCTTCACCACTAGATCCACTGGATTTCACCACCACTCCACTCTCCTGCTTCTATAATATATGATTTTGAATAGGCATGATTTTTTAATAGAAAGAAGGGAAGAAGGGAGGGGAAAGAAGGCAGGGAGGAAGGAAGGAAGGAAGGAAGGAAGGAAAGAAGGAAGGAAGGAAGGAAGGAAGGAAGGAAAGAAGGAAGGAAGGAAGGAAGGAAGGAAGGAAGTCCAGAGGTATGTCTAATTCTTTAAGCCAATAACAAACTATTTCTTTGTTTCTTGTCTTTATCTAAGCACTTTATTCCTCCAAAATTATTGAAGAACTGTGCATACCTAGTAAACATTTTTGAGTTTTCTGTGATTACTTTCTTTGGAGTGGGGCTTTCCAATCCCACCTTTACAGTATCAACAAAACATTCTCCCCAAAAATCTGGGGCACACTTTCTCACAACTTCACAGAGCATCAGGGGGAATAGTAAAGACATATAAGAAATACATGTGATCAAGTCACATATATGAATGGTGTACATGTAAGGGTCATGTATGGCAAAGGTATAGGCATAAAGGGGAACACATTTGGGAAGCAAATGTAGCCAAGGCTCATGCTAATCTCATAGTCTCCACTGGATACTCCTCTTTTGGACATGTAGTCTCCACAAATCTTCACTGAGCATGTAACTGACGCCAGACATCGCTCTGCTGAATTGCAGCCTCCAGCTTTTGCCTCTGCTAAAATTCTTGGCCATCTCTTCCTTAAGGAAAAAGCAGATGCTGCTGTCAGTTTAACACAAGTAGACTGTGTTCAGCTCTTTTAGAAAATGCAAGGGGCAGGAGAAGGGCATAAACATTTATAGAGCATCTACTATGTGCCAGGCACTGTGCTAAACTCTTTTTATAAATATCATCTCATTTAATCCACACAACAAACCTGCAAGGTAAGTGAAAAGAAAACTCTTACCCTAGCACTAGGGGAAAAAAAATTTTTTCCTATATTCCTGCCTCAAAAATCTTGGCTACTGAGACTCTTCATATTTCCAACAAGAAATTCTTAGTCCAGGCTCCAAGATCTCTAGAACAAAGAGACAGGTACTCCTATATATCTAATGGCCTTAGGCTCAGTCTTTTCTTTGGGTTTCTCTTTATCATCCAAAGGCTGGGTCCCTCTATCACAGACTTCAGCCTCACTTGAAATGAACATTGCATCTACTTCCTTATTTTCAGTCTTTTAAGGCTAAACAATAAAGCAGATTATGGTTTTTGACCAACAACTACCAAAGGATGCTGGGGTTCAGGTCCCCAAATTTTTAACTAAATCTCCTATTTAACTAAATATCTACTATGAGTGGATGAAGAAGTACACATAAAGGTATATTTCCACACCTATAATTTCTGATACTAGAGAAGGCTAAGGCTGGTGGATTGTTTCAGTCTAGAAGTTCTGAGCTATAGGAGGGCTAAAAGCCAATTGGGTGTCCACACTGTCTGACACTTAATATGATAAGCCCCTGAGAGTGAGGACACCAGGCTGACTAAGGAAGGGGAAACCAGCTCAGGCCAGAAAAGAAGTGGGTCAAAGCTTCCATGTGCCACTCAGCAGCAGTGGAGTCAGAATTGTGAGTAATGGTGCTGTACTTCCAGCCTGAGCAAGATAGGAAGGAGAAAGGAAAGGGGAAAGGGAAGGGAAGGGGAAAGGGAAGGGAAG
>NW_020954569.1:67844896-67859888 GCF_900497805.2 Vombatus ursinus | reverse complement strand
AGGGAAGGGAAGGGAAGGGAAGGGAAGGGAAGGGAAGGGAAGGGAAGGGAAGGGAAGGAAGTGGGGAAAAAAGGGAGGGAGAAAAGACAGAGAGAAAAACTAAGCCCAGCACTTGAGTTCCTTGTCTCTGCTACTTGCCTTACTACATTCTTGACTTTTTCATATATAAAGTCAGCTCACAGCTCAGAGGGGCTTTGGAGCCACTTCCTTACATTAAAAACAAGTCATGCAAGATTAACCTGATTTCCTTTTCTAATAGTGTTGCTAGACTGTTAGATTGATATCAATAAGATAATCAGCAGCTTCCCATGATGTCACTGTGGACATTATGGGAGTTAGATGCCAATACAGTTAGGAGGATTTGTAATTATAATAATAACTTACTTTTCTATATCATTTTAACCTACATTTCTACATCATTTTAAGAACATTAACCTCAAAACAATAAACTTGTGCAGTAAGTTGTATAAGAATTGTTACCATCTTATAGTAAGGATACCAAGACATGTGACGTAAAGAATGCAGGACTCAGAGGCAGGGAAGAACCAATTTCAAATTCTGCCTCCAACAATTACTTCACTATATTGCCGTTGGCAAGTCACTGAACCCTCTGAATCTCAGTTTCCCCTTCCATAAAAAGGAGAATAATAATAATACTTTCACTAAGTACCTCAATGGAGTTTTGAAAAGAAGTAACTTTATAAACCTTAACACCCTATAAATGTAAGTTCGAACTATTCAGCAATTTTTCCCAGTCATGGAGCTGGTAAATGTGGGAATTGGGACTTGAACCCAAGTCTCCCGACCCCAAGAACAATGCCCTTTCCCTGATACCACACTGTAACTAGTTGAGCAACTGTCACCAAAGAGTATCAATTCACGGATCAATGTTAGCTGAGAGAGATTCCAGTAACATGCCACAGGACTCTGCCCTAAGCCCTATCCTTTTCAACATTTCATCTGTGACTTGGATTAAAACATAGAAGGTGTTCTCATCAAATATACAAGCTGGGAAAGTTAGTAATAAGGTAATGGATCAAGAGTCAAAACACTTAGCCAACCCTATTGAGATGAAATTTAATAGGGACAAATTTAGAGTGCCACACTCCAATAATCAGCTGAACAAGTCAAGTATGAGAACAGAGAGTACCTGCATTACAACAGTTCCTATGAAAAAGACCTGCTTTTTTTTCAGAAAGCTAAACCAGAACCCTTGTGTGGTTTAAAGTTGCTTTATTAAGAAATGTCCTGATAAAATGAAGTCATAAGCCCATTGCATTCAACTATGGGTTCCACATTTTGAAAGGGATATCTAACTTAATTCGATTCAATTCATTTTTATTAAGATCACACTATATGCAAAGCATTGTGCTACGCCCTTAATCATCCCCTAACCCTCTAATTTCAGTGTCTCTTTATCTTCTTCTCTAGTGACTTCAAAGATGCCCAAGTGTCCCTCATCCTTTAAAAAAATCTTTACTTGATCCTTCCTGACAAAGAAATCAACTCTCTTTTATTAGTTTGATTATTTTTAGTTTGATTATAGGATTAGGCCTCCTTCTTTAGGAAGAACTGGCCCTCAACTAAGCCAAACTAAACTAACAGATAGTCTCTTAAGTCTAGGTTACCTATAGATTTAATGAATAGATAGATTGAGAAGACTTTATCATTTAGTAGCAGATAATTTAGAAGAATAAAATAATCACAAGATTATAAGGTTTTTCAAAAGGCTAAATTTCCCTTTCTAGCAGAAAAAGGGTTGATCAGAAGCCAAGTTCCCCTTTCTTGCAGCTAGAGAAAGGTTAGCTAAAGGTTAAGTTAAGCCTCCTTTTCTTTTTCTTTGGCTAGAGTCAAAGTTGAGTCATAGGCTTGGCTAAGGAAGATTGGGGGGGGTGACTACTAATCAGCGACCACAAGTTCCTCTTTCTTAGTACACTTTCTGGTTACAAAAGGTACCACCTGGAGTAAAGGATGTCTGGCATAGGATTAAGAAAGTCTGGGAAAAGCTAACTAGTCAGGTGATTTGCCTTGTCCATTGAATTACGTTCAAAACAAATCTCTGTAAGTTTTCCAATTCTTTTTTTGTTATAAAAATCATCTCTGTAAATCACTCCTTGTCTCTGAGGAGTCAGGTGACCTGATTTGGTATGTAAATGCTAGCTTTGCAAATTAAATCCTAGATGACTCAGTAACTTTGTCCTCAGTTTCTTTTTTATTTCTGATAATCAATTTTAACATTCCATCCCTCAAGTTATCCTCCTATATCTCGCCTCCATTTCTCAAACTCCTAAAAATAGCTGTCTACAGTCATTGCCTCCACTTCCTCTCCTCTCACTGCTCAACTCTTTACACTCTGAACTTTTAAGCCTCATCACTTCAAAGTTACCAAGGATCACTTAATTACCAAATCTCATTCTCATCTTTCTTGACCTTCTGTTGGATTTGTCGCTGTCTACCACTCTCTCTTCCTTGATACTTTTCTCTCCTCTGAAATTTTCCTGGCAGGTCTCAATCTTGATCCTTCTCAGTCTCTTTTGCTGAGTCATTATCTACACTATTCCCCCTAATTGTGAGGTTACTGTAAGACACTCTCTTAGGTCCTCTTCTCTCTCTCTCTCTCTCTCTCTCTCTCTCCATATCTATATCTATATCTAAATAGATAGATAGATGTGTGTATGTATATGTATATATGTGTGTGTGTATATATATATATATATTCTCAGGGGTCTTGTCAACTTCTATTGGCTTAATTATTATCTCTATATGGATGATTCACAGATGTGTATATCTAGCTTAAGTCTTCTACTGAGTTCTAGTACCACATCAGCAATTGCCTATTGGACAATTCTAACTGGATGTCCTAAACTCAACAGGTCCAAAACAAAACTCATATTTCCCACCCCAAGTCTACCCCTCTACAAAACTTTCCTATTTTGGTCCAGGGTACTACCATCCTTCCAGTCCTTCAGGTTCATAATATTAGTAAAATCTCCAACTCCCTACTCTTCCTCACTCCACATATTTAACAAGTTGGCAAATTTTGCTGCTTCTACCACTGCAACATCTCTCATCTAAGCCCTTCTCTCTACTCACAGTCACCATCTTAGCTCAGGCCTTCATCCCTTCCCACTGAGACTTTTATTGTAGCCTCTTAATTGGTCTTTCTATTTCAAGTCTCTCCCCATTCCAATCCAGCATCCATGCATCTGGCAAAATGATTTTCCTTAAACATGGACTTGACTGTGGCATTGCCCTCCTCAAGCCATTTCAATAGCCCCCTATTGTTTTTACGATAAATAAACTCTTTTGTTTTCTTTTTAAAGTCCTTTACAAACTGGTCCCAAACTATTTTTCCAGTGTCATTATCCATGACTCCCCTTCACACTCTGTATGGTCCAGTCAAACTGGACCTCACGCATAACATTATATCTCCTATTTCTGTGCCTTTGCATCAACGGTCCTCATTCCCTTTTCCTGTAACGCACTCTCTCCTTACCTACAACTCATAAAATCCCTTACTTCCTTCAAGACATGGGTCAAGCATCTACAGGAAGCCTTTCCTGATCCTGCAAACTGTTAGTGCCCTCCATCCCTAACTGCCTTTTGTCTAACTGCCTTATATTTATTTTGTGTATATTCTCTTTTGCCTCTCCTGATAGAATACAAGCTCCTTAAAAATAGGGATTTTGTTTCCTTCTCTGTATCTGTATCCCCAGCATATTGATTGGCCAACAATAGGTCCTGGGCCAAGCCCCACTTGTTCATTGTTTGGGCCCTGATTGGCTCAGAGTGAATGGAAATAGCAATTGTTTCTGTTTCAGCCAAAAACTCTGAGGGTCTTCCCCTCTTAGATTGGGGTTTGGGTTTGTTTTTTGGGTTCGTTTCTTTTTTTTTTTTGACTAGGTAAAGAGGCCATTCTCTGCCTCATTTCTTACCTAGCCTTAATCACTGAATGAGCGCTGCCTCAGTTAAACTGAAACCTGAAAAAGATCTTAGCTTAAAAAGGTCAAAAGGCTCCTACTTTGTTGGAAGCCATCGCTAGTCATCCTGATCTCTATCTGGCCACTGGACCCAGATGGCTCTGGAGGAGAAAGTAAGACTGGTGACTTTGCACAGCCCTCTCACTTAAATCCAATTCACTTGCATGTCATGGCATCACCTCCCTAATATCATGGTGCTCTTCAAGAACAAAGGACAAACAACAACTATCTAGTACAGTGCCTGCCATGTTTGTTGAGACATTTTCCAGCCATGGCTGACTCTCTGTGACCCTATTTGAGGTTTTCTTGGCAAAATTATTGGAGTGGTTTGCCATTTCCTTCTCCAGCTCATTTTACAGATGAGGAAATTGAGGCAAAAAAAAAAGTCACTGAATATGACTTGCCATGGGTCACACACAATTTTCACATTCCATCCCTCAGGTTATCCTCCTATATCTCTCCTCCATTTCTCAAACTCCTAAAAATAGCTGTCTACAGTCATTGCCTCCACTTCCTCTCCTCTCACTAGTAAGTATTTGAGGGCAGATTTGAATTCAGGAAAATGAGTCTTTCTGATTCCAAGCCCAGAACTCTATCCACTGCACCCACTTAGCTTGACACATAGTAGGTATTTCATAAATATCTTATAGATCAATTGATTAATTAACAAACTGAAGTGCATGCAGGGCAGAGAAGGATAATCAATAGTAAAGGACATCAAAATCATTTATCTTTATCTTTATAAATTGCAGAACATTAAGGAAAGAAAATTTAGAGGGGTCAAGATAGCTGGATTCAAGTCTTTCAGCTATTCGTGTTGGGGGTGGCATGGTACAGTGCAAAGCACTCTAGGTTGAGTCAGAAGAATTGAGTTGAAATTCTGGCCCTGTCACTTAATGTGTGTGACTGTGAACAAGTCATTTTCTATCTCTGACCCTTAGTTTTCTCATCTATAAAATGAGGGTGTTAGGTCTAAGGTCTAAGGAGAGGAAGATGAGGCAATAACTGTAGACAGTTATTTTTAGGAGTTTGAGAACTGGAAAACCATACAGTTCTAAATATATGATCCCATTATCTTCTAAAAAAATTGCAATGTACTAGAGAGGGCTAGAAAAAAGCAAATGTTATGATTTTTCACAGTGTTGTCTTCAAACTAAAGATTTATAAGCTTGCCTTTAATTCCTAGCAAAATTCTATAATGCATCATTAAAGGAATCTTTTATGAGCATTTAGATAAGGAAACTGTGATCACTAAGAACAAGTATGGGTATATCAAAATAGATCATTCCAAACTAACCTCATTTCCTTTTCTAAGAGGATTGCTAATATGGCTAATATGGAAATGTTTTGTATGACTGCACATATATACTCTACATCAACTTGCTTGCCTTTTCAAGGAAAGAGGAGGGGAGAGAGGGAAGGAGAGAATTTAAAATTCAAAATTTTAAAAAATGAATGTTAAGAATTTTTGTTTACATGTAATTGAGAAAAAATAAAATTAAAATGAAATGTTAAAAAAAAAAGGATTGCTAAACTAATAGGGCAGGAGATATCCACGGACCGTATTTCAACAAAATATTTGACAGTGTCACATGACCCCCCAATTAAAGGGGGAGTTGTGGAATAGTTGTTAACACAGTGAGGTTGTTTTGGAGTTGTTTGACCCAAAGAGTAGAGATTAATGAGTTCAACTTAGAGGGAACTCTCTAATGATGAGCAAAAGTGTGCTGTCCTTGGTCCCTTCTTGTTCAACTTAATTACTTTGTTTTGCATATAATAAGCTTAAAGAGATAATTAACAATTTGAGTGATAAAATCTAGTTTCAAAGAGATCTCAGTGGTCTATAAAAATAATCTAAATCTAATAAGATTAATGTAGTGGGGGAAGGGTGGGTAATTGAGGGAGCACCTGATCATTTGAGTTCCTTGGTTCACTTACTAAAATTAAAGAGCACAGGCTTTTGTCAAAAGGGGTCATTTCCCATGGAGCTAGACATGTAGCATCTAAAGAACATATACTTTGGGATGATATAGCAACCCACTGATTGACCCCTGTGTGTCTCTGAGGAGTTGGGTTGCAGAGGACTGGTAACCAAGTGAGGAGGAGCTATCTACTTTGTGATCTCAAAGAAGAGTGAGTGGAAACAGCTTGCAGCCTTTCCCCAAGCAGAGATGAGGCACCCAGTTATGCACAGGCTCAATGAGCCTAACAAAGGCACATGCCCAGAGGGAAACAAGCCCAGCAGAGATGCCATGCCTAGGAAGGAGTAGGTGCAAGCATCCTGCAGCATCAGAGATCTGTTTCCTTCTGTGCATATCCTCCATATCAGACTTCCTGGCTGATCCCTATGCATGTTCATTCTCCCCATTGATGATGGAGATATTTGCAGAAACATGTGTCTTATTTTTACAGAGGTGAGTGGGAAGATTTTAGTGCAAATTTTCTCATTATTATAATTCACTAAATGCATATTCTTTGAACTAATTTGCCCTCTGAGTGACCAAAGAAAAAGTAACACATGAATGGAGGCTTACAAGGTATCATGTTAAGTAGATGTGGATCCATAGAGTAACTTGAACCTGGGATAGCTAATCTGAGGAATCCTACATGGGAAAGGGGACAGCAGAAATGCTATGTTGATAAGAAAAAAATGTAAAGTACTACCTGGGATTCAAAAAAATGATCTTTATAATGATAGCATGGAGTGAGACAACAAACAGTTCACATGAATGAGATCTGGAGGTTTGAGTAGATTGTGAGCTCACCACAAACATGATGTGACCATCAAAAATATTAATGGCATTTTAGGTTGCATTAAAAAAATAATAAAGCATACTGTCTAGAGTGAGAGGTGATCTTTCCATCCTGGTCAGACTGTACAAGAGTATTTTGTTCAATTTGGGCCACCACATTTTAAGAAAGACAATGTTCAGTGAGAGAACTTCCAGAGGAAGGAGAAGGGATGAGAAGGAAAATAGAGACTTTGCAGTGGAGGAATCAGTAGAAGAAACCAGGGATGTTTAGCCTGGAGAAGGGATTACTTTTTTTATGGCAATGTTCAATTATTGGAAGGGCTGCTATGTTAAAGAGGAATTACATTGTTTATCTTGGCCTCAGAGGGCAGAATTAAGAACAATGGGTCTAAGTAAAATAAAGACAGATTTCAGTTTAATGTAAGGAAAAACTTCATTTAAAAAATTAGTTCTGTTTGCAAGTAAAGTAGAATGAATAGCTCAGAAAGTAGGAACTGCTCCATCAACAGAGTGCTTCTGTTTTATTTTGGGGTTTTTTTGGGGGGGAGGGGAAGGCAAACAGGGTTAAGTGACTTGCCCAGTGTCACACAGCTAATGTCTGAGGTCGGATTTGAACTCTGGTCCTCCTGTTTCCAGGGCTAGTGCTCTATCCACTTTGCAACCTAGTTACCTTGAGAGAGAGGGCTTCCGAAAATAGTGAATTATTTCTCAGGGAGTTAGAGGACTCCTATTCAAGTAAAGGCAGGATGACACAATTGAGGTTCCCTCCATCAGTGAGATTCTGTAGCTCTGTTCTTAGACCTTCTAGAGTCCCTTCCTCTTAGTAAAACTATGGAGAAGGCAAAGTTTATCTTTGGTGTCCTGCCCCTACCTTGGCACCCAATGTTCCTGTTCTGTCCCTGACTGCTCGGAGCCTCAGAGCCTTGTCCAATCACAAGATCTGCCTTCTTGGTAACTTTTTCTGATCCTAAAGATTCCATCAAAACAATCCTATGCTATTTCTTATTCCTTCTAACTTTGTTAGGTGGCAGCAAGCTAATCTGGCAAACTAATCCATTTGTGTTTCAGTTGTTTCAGTCATGTCTGACTCTTTGTGAGCCCATTTGGGGTTTTCTTGGCAAAGATACTGGAGTGTTTTGCCCTTTCTTTCTCCAGCTCATTTTATAGAAGAGGAAATCAAGGCAAACAAGATTAAGTGACTTGCCTAGGATCACACAGTTACTAAGTGTCTGAGATCAGATTTGAACTCATGAAGATAAGTCTTCCTGTCTCCAGACCTGGCACTCTGTACACTATGGCACCACCTAGCTGCCCATAAATGCTTACTATGTGCCAGGTTCTATGCTAAGGATTCCAAAAAAAAAAAAAAAGGCAGAAACACCATCCCTGCCTTCAAGAAGCTCCCAATCTATTAAGAGTGATAGCATGCAAATAATTATGTACATGCGAGATATAGCACATGCAAGTTAAGACATCACCCTGTGACATCATTGGGACTCTTCAAAAATGAAGGACGAACAACAACAATAATCGTGTAAACGGAAGGCAGCCTCAGAGGGAAGATACTAGCAGTTGGGGATAAGGGGAAGGGGAAGGGAGATTCCAGGAAAGGCCTCCTGACAAGTAGGGTTCAAATCTTACCTCTGATACTTATGACCTATGGTGGCTCTTTCCCCCTCCAAGGGTGTGCTGATAAATGTTTAACAATAGGGTTTCCTAAAATGCATAACATACTTCTAAGCTTAATCTGCATTATTAACATTTTCTCCATCACTTTCTTAAATCCATACAATAAAAACAAATAAATGACACCCTGATTTGTAGCATTTGCTAATTTCCCACATGTAAGTATTCCCATTGAAAATTTAAGAATCAACTCTCATTTGTTCAGATGGCTCCCTCACACCCCTGACTGAGCCTCTGAGGTCCTTTCCAACTCTAGATTTATGGTCCTTTCATGTCAGACTGAGGAGCTCATATGCTTGCCCAAATGTAAGCTTGATAGAAAGGTGACTAGGTGCCCTGGTCTGTCTAATTGGTTGTTTCTTCAGGGGCCACATGTTCCTGATGTCCCAAACCCTGTCCAGGCAGGTATTGCAACATGCTCTGTCCTCTTTGAGACCAGCAGATGAACCTCTTTGAAGGGAGGACATTGTCCCCAGAAGCCCTGGTTGCAAGTTACACTGAGTGCTTTCTGCCTCTCCAGCATAGTCAGGTTAAAGAGAACATCAAAGAGAAAGACAGGACCCAATGCCAAAGGATGGACATTAGAAGTTGGAGATACGGGAAGAGGACCAGCCCATCCATTGACTTCCTGAAGGGTTGACAAGGGACGTTATCACTTGTAAAAGATGCCCAGGGTTGGCTTTTATTTTTTGAATACCACAGCAATATCCTTCTGCTGAGAAAGTTTACTTTCTTAGTCACTGTTCAGACACCTACCAGCAACATAGGATTTGGTGGGCACAAAGCATGGTAATCAAGCCAGTTCCCATATGTATTTAGAATTTAGAGTTGGGAGAAACCTCAGACATTAACTATTCCAAGTCCTTCATTTTACAGATGAGAATGCTATACCCTGATCTCTACTGCCCATGGCAGGTGAGGTCTTGAGCTACCACTTGGATGCTGCCCAGGTCAGCACTACCCAATTTCTATTAGACAGGAAATAGTGATGCTCTACCTCAAGAGTTCTTCAAAATATTTGTGTTGTGGACAGTCTAGTGAAGCCTACAGACCTCTTCTCAGAACAGAGTTTTAAATATAAAACAAGACATATGATGTCTGCCAGAAGACTGTAGTCTACATGTGCACTGATCCCATCTCCCTATGATACTGTAATAAGGGAGGAGCTAAGGCAGCACTAACCCCATCTTCTCATTTATTACATGTACCAATCAACATACTTTATCTTTACATGGAAATTGTTCACTCCTGTCTATAAAAGGCAGCTTGAAGTTTGAATCCGGCTGCCACACTTCAACTGCTTGCTGCCGTGGTATGCTAATAAGCTCCTTTGTCTTATTTTCTGAATTTGCCTTATTAACCAGGGAGAGGCCTGAACAGGGATTTTCTGTAAGCACTATGAATTCATATAATCCAACTGCAAATAGGCCTTCATTACAATAATTGAGGGCAGCTAGATGGTGAAATGGACAGAGTACCTGATGTGGAATCAGGAAGACTCATCTACCTGAGTTCAAATCAGGCCTCAGATACTTATCAACTGTGTAACCTGGGAAAGTGACAACCCTGTTTGTCTCAGTTTCCTCATCTGTAAAATGAACTGGAGAAGAAAATGGCAAACTAGTCCAGTATTTTTGCCAAGAAAACCCCAAATGGGGTCACAAAGAGTCAGATCTCCTATCTCACTCCCTCAGAAGCTATTCAAACCTCTTCTCTCCTCATGCCTCCCACAATTCTTCCATTCCTGTTATCTACTAAGAAAATTGAAGCCATTTACAATGGGTTCCCTTTTTCCCATTCCTTTCATCTCAAAACACCTCAACATCATCCCCACTCTCTCGTCCTTTCCCTCAGTCTCTGATCATGAGTTAGCTTTTCTCAAAACCAAATCCAACCCTTCTGGGAGGAGAAAGTGAGGCTGGTGACTTTGCACAGCCCTGCCTCACTGAAATCCAATTTACTTGCAAGTCAAGACATCAGCCTCCTGATGCCACTGGTCCTCTTCGAGAACAAAGGATGAACAACAACCCTTCTATATGTGTCTTTGATTCCATCCTCTCCCATCTTCCCCATCAAACTGGCTCCTCAAAGATTTCCTCTCTAATTTCAAGCTCTCTTTATCTACTGATTCCTTCCTTACTGCCTTGAAATATACCCACATCCTTTAAAAAAAACCTGCACTAGACCTTTCCATCTTCTCAAATACTATATCTTTTCTCCCTTTTCAAATCAAATACCTAGAAAGAAACTGTCTAAACTCATTGCCTTCCCTTCGTATCTTCTCATTCTCTACCTAACTCTAGGCAATCTCCCTTCCAACCTTCGAGAATCTCACTATCAACAGTTGAGTGATGACTCAGTTGAAACTGTTCTCTGCCAAGATAGCAATGATTTCTTTACTGACAGGCCAGATGAGCTTTTCTCATTCCTCGTCCTTCTTAACATCTCTGTTGCATTTGATATTGCCAACTACCCTCTCCTCCTGGATAATCTCTCCTTCCCAGGTTTTCATGACAGAAATCACCTGGGTTCATACCTTCATCACCTCTTGCCTAGACCATCGTAGTCACCTCCTATTTCTCTGACTCAAATCTCTTCACATTCCAGTCCATCCTCCACACAGCTACCAAAGCAATTTTTCCTTCAACACAGACTTAACCATATCACTCCACTACTCAATGAATTCCAGTGGCTCTCTATTGCCTCTGGGACAAAATATAGCCTTCTCTGTTTAACTTATAAAGTCCTGCACCGCCTGGACCCAACCTATCTTTCTAGTCTCATTATAAATTACTTCCTTTCTCACACTCTACAATCCAGCCACATTGGTCTTCTCTCTGTCCCTTATAAATGTCATCTTTGCCTTTGCACTGGCATCTCCCATGCCTAGAAGGCACCTCCACCTCTTGAAATCTTTCTGTTCCTTGAAGTTGATGCCTAAGTAGCACTTCTACATGAAGCTTTTCCTGATCCCCCTCCCCAGCTGCTAATGCCCTCCCTCCCTATCTTGTATTCATTTTGTTTATTTTCTATGTGTATACAGGTAATTCAATTCTTTGTATTTGTATCTTTAACACCTAACAGTGCCTGGCCCTTTACAAATGACTGTTAATTGACTGATTTATTGATTCTTGTGTAAGGGAGGCTGAGTGGACCCATAGGTCAATTCTATGGATCTAAGAGTTCCAGAGCTACCCAAGTTCCATTCAATTTTGTGGGGACTTTTTAGCCTGCTTCTGGCCATGTGTGAATCAGCACTAAAGATGAAGGGTCCCCTTATTGACTGCTAAATCAGAGGAACTGATAACTCAGTGAACATACAAAAATTACGAATGTGCCCCTCTGCCTCTCTCTTCCTTTATAGTTATAAAGCTTTGAGGACTGTTTCAAGTGATTCCTCAAGAATCTAGTGAGGGAAAGAGCTGTTTCTCTGATCTTTCACCTCCATGTGGCCATGATCGCATGTCCCATCTAAGCAACTTTCACCCAAACCTGAGTTTGAGCTTCTGATCTTTTCTGTTTGTTCTTTCTTGATTTTAGGTGAAGTTGTAACTATTCTAGAATGAGCATGTCCAAGATTGAAAGTGGTCTTGTGAGTTCAAAATGTCTGTTCTCACGTGGTTGGGGCAGGCTGGTGGCAGAGATAGCCAGAGATATCCTTTTCATCAGAGAAGATAACCACTAACAAAAAGGTCATACCATGCCCAGTCCCATTTTAAGAGCAGACATGTACCAGATGTCGTTTGGACAACACTCAGCTAAGGTGAAATATAAAATGCTTCATTAGTGTGTCTATAAACTGCTTTCTCTTCTGATGGGTTTTAAATATTAGCCTCT
The DNA here is from genome assembly GCF_900497805.2 of Vombatus ursinus. Lineage (NCBI taxonomy): Eukaryota > Metazoa > Chordata > Mammalia > Diprotodontia > Vombatidae > Vombatus > Vombatus ursinus. The sequence continues at coordinate 67,847,632 of NW_020954569.1, read as the reverse complement.
TAGAATATTATAACAGTAATTATAAGTTAAGTTATTCAATCCTGCTTTAAGTTTACTCTTCTTAATATGAGGTTGCATTGTTCTGTGTTTAACATTCTGTTTGTATAGAGGAATGAATTGTATGTCCCATACCTGATTCGTGATGTACACTGAGTACATCTTTTACTTCCCACTTTGGGGAGATTTAAAAACCAGCAATAACCCAAACCTTAAGTTTGTTTGTTGGAGGGGGTTGTTTTGGTTTGGGGGTTTTAGTTGTTTTAGGAGGGTTTTGTCCATGGGGTGCCAGAATTGGGGTTTAATAAGCCAATGAATGAGGGAAAAAGGGAATTCTCTTGTCTCAACCAAATATAGAGCTAACAAGTTTGCAGTTTTATACTCCACCGCACATGTGATTTCCCACCGCCAATGGTAAGTTGCCCTCTAATTCCATCATCAAAGAGAACTTCCTCATGCCACCTATAGGGGTAACAAAGTGAGAACCCTTCTTTGTACTTCATATAAGATATTTAAACCTTGTTATCCCTACCACCAGCCCATTACTTCCATGATTATATCAACTGGGGGAAAATCAATCCAGAGCATCCTGATCAATTTTTCTCATTCCACAAATTTTCCACAAAGAAAAGCAGAAAACAAGAGAGCGTATGGCTGTTGTTTGACCTCGTTCTCAAAAAGGGCAATGACATCAAGTGGATGATGTCTTGACTTGTAAGTGAATTGGATTTAAGTGAGGGAGGGCTATGCAAACTCATGCGCCTCATTCTCTTCCTCCACAGTCATCAGAGTCCAGTGGCGAGACATGGGTCAAGACAACTGGCAATGGCCAGGGATGCAGTGGGACACCTTAGCCTTTTTAAGCCAAGGTCTTCCCCAGGTCTCAGTTTGTCTGAGGCAATACCCATTCAGCAATTAAAATCTAAGTAAGAATTGAGGCAAAGGATAGACTGGTTTGACTTCCCAAAAGAACCAATCTGGGAGGGGAAGACCCCTAGAGTTTCCCAGCATATGGCTAAAATACTAATCAGTCAACAAACGTAAAGCCACTGCTATGTACCAGACACCATGCTAGCCACTAGGGTTACAAATGCCAAAGTGAGACAGTGCCTGCCCTTGAGAAATTTATGTTCTACTGTGCTGGGTGTAAAGAGTGCTAAAAGACTAAAAGCATTCAAAAATACTGCTACTTTTGTTGCCTTTAGTTGTTACTGTTCAGTCATGTCCAACTCTTCATGACGCCATGGACCATAGCAAGTCCAGGCCCTTCTACCCTCCACTATCTCTCAAAGTCTGTCCAAGCTCCAGTCAAGCTTATTGTTTCCATGACACTATCTATCCATCTTATCTTCTGCCCCATCCTTCCTCTTTTGCCTTCAATCTTTCCTAACATTAGCTCTTTTCCAATTGGTCACATTTTCTCATTATGTGGCCAAAGTATTTAAGCTTCAATTTCATTATTTAACCTTCAAGTGAATAGCCTGAATTAATTCTTTAACTATCGATTGATTTGGTCTCCTTATTGTCCAAGGAACTCTCAAAAGTCTTCTCCAGCACCACAAGTTGAAATCATCCTTTCTGCCACTCTCAACTTTCCCCATAGCCAAGCTCTCATGGTCATATGTTGCTACTGGAAAAACCATAGCTTTAAGGAGCAGCTAGGTTTCGCAGTGGATAGAGCACTGGCCCTGAAATCAGGAGGACCTGAGTTTAAATCCGGCCTCAGACCAAACACTTGTCACTTACTAGCTGTGTGACCCTGGGCAAGTCACATAACCCCAATTGCCTGAAAAAAAAAACCATACCTTTGACTATATAGGCATTTGTTGGCAAGGTGGTCTCTGCGTTTTAGTGTGCTGCCCAGATTTGCCATAGCTTTCCTTCCAAGGAGCAAGAGTCTTTTAATTTCACAGCCGTAGTTGTCATCCACAGTGATCTCTGAGCCCAAGAACATAAAATCTGACACTGTTTTCCATTTTTTCTCCCTCTATTTGCCAGGAAGTGATGGGACCAGTTGCCTTTAGACAGACTATTAATTCTAAAAAGGGAGCCAGCCAGAGGTGCCAGGCCAAAGGCTACACACATAAATTTGATTGCCCTACAGAATGTAGCCCCATTGAGGGCTGCTGTTTTAGAGCTGAGAAGGACTTGAGGACTCATCTAGGTCAATCCCTTCATTTTACAGAGGAAGAAACTGGGGCCCAAAGAAGTTAAGTCTTACAGTAAGCAGCAGAGCAAGAATTTGAACTGAGACCTTCTAATTCTAAATCTGGCATTCCTCTGACTGTACCACATACTCTCTGGTTCTTCTAGTGTGACCAGCCATTATGGGAAAGCATTGCCATACTCACTCCTCAGCAGTAATGCCAGCTGGGAAGGCTGCCCAGGGGGTAAAAGACAAGATTTATATTGGTAATAAAGTGCTGTACCTATTTGGTCTTCCATCTCCAGCAGAATTCAGCCGGCCTCCCCTGTGCTGCTATCTAGAGAGCTAGGTCAGCCAGTGGCTGGCTGCTGCCTCTCTGGCTGCCTTCCACCTGGCTAACTCAACAAAGCCTTTGCAACACTTTCGCTTGTACAGTGCCTCTTGCTGCCTCCTGAGCCAGGCCAAGATGGCAGGATTAGTCAGTCTTTGGGCAAACAGCCAGAGCCGGGCCACTGCTTGCTCGTGGGGCATGAGAATGGTTCTCTGGGCACTTGAGGTCTCAAATGCTACTCACTGCTGTTCTCCCTGCATTT
>NW_020954569.1:67844232-67844843 GCF_900497805.2 Vombatus ursinus | reverse complement strand
TTTTTTTTGGTCACTGGGGCACAGCATGGACGAGGGTAATGAATGGCCATTGTGGATTCCCACAGCCCTGCAGAGTCCAGGAGAAGGGCTTGGGGCCAATGTTAAGTAACTTCAAATTCCTGGGCTACTTTCCCTTGCACGCTGTCCCAGATGCTTTGCTCTTCTGTCCAAACCTTGAATGCTCCTCCCACCACACTCACCCTGCCAGGTGTTCATGTCCCACCCATCCTTCAAGGACCAGCTCAAATCCTGATTCTTCTACCAAGTCTTCCCTTGCCCCCCAGGATCTATTAACCTCCCTCTCTGAGGTTCTACTCTATTATCTGTACCATTCCTTTTGTCACATATGTTAATCCAGAATCTTTTCCTAGAGAAGGTATGCTTTTTAAAAGATTTTTCAGGAGCAAAAACACATGGAATAGCAGAGAACAGGGAAGAGGAGGTTATTCTGGCTGCTGCCTGAACCCTAAAGCTCCAATGAAAGATTCATTCCTAAGACAGTCTAATATACAGTATGGACTTTACAATTTGCAAACATCTAGCCACTCGCATGATAGTCCAAGAATAATGACTGATCCTGAGGAAAGGAAAAAAAAAAGGAAGCTAATTAC
>NW_020954569.1:67843618-67844197 GCF_900497805.2 Vombatus ursinus | reverse complement strand
CTGTGTATTTACTGGGGGAAAAGACATTTCTTAATTTTAAAAAATTCCACAGGCTGGTGGTTATTTACAAGGCTGGACCAAGGCCCATATTTATATTACCTTCTCTGTTTATTTCAAGGGGAATTTTAAGCAACCAAATATATTATGATTCACAGGCACCAAAAATGCTAGATCCCCACAGTGTGTGTACAGTTCAGAGGACTGGTCATAATCCTTACTGACCCTTATTCATAAAGGGGAACTCAGGAAAATCACATCCCTTCATGGCTCCCCACATGCCTGGACTCTCCTGTCTTGGAGCATGGAGTGGGAAGCTTTATTCATAACCTCATTCCATGAGAGGTCAGTGAAGGAGCAGAAAGTCAATGTAACCACTCAAGACTCTGCCCATCCAGGATGCTACTGAAATCTTGAATTTCACTTCATACCTGCCTGAGAATGGAGGCTTACAAAGAATACAGGTAAGTAGCCAGTTTTGAAGCAGCTGCATCACCATTCATCCTGGCCCATGGATCAAGGAATCAGACCTGGTTTAATAAGGTCATGATCTGGAGCTGGAACTTCCATATGGGCCAGTTA
>NW_020954569.1:67843473-67843578 GCF_900497805.2 Vombatus ursinus | reverse complement strand
ACCATACATTGTACCAAGTGAAGTGAGCAGAACCAGGAGAACAATTTATACAATAATTGCACTAATTGGAAAGAAAAACAAGTTTGAAAGACCTAAGAAGTCTGA
>NW_020954569.1:67829916-67843424 GCF_900497805.2 Vombatus ursinus | reverse complement strand
TCAACACAATGCCAACCACTACTCCACTGCAGTGATGATAAAGCATGCTTCCTCCTACCAGAGAGGGAAACAGGATATTTGGTGGGCAGACTGAAATACTCTTCTTTGTGTTTGGACAATGCAAGGATTTATTTTGCTTGACTGGGCTTATCTGTTGAAAAGGTTATTGTTTTCACTTGAGGATGAGACTTAGGAGGGACACGGGAATTAGTAATAGTGATGGTAAAAAAAAAAAGGAAAAAATATTAAAAGTTTATTTTCATAAATATATATGTAGGTATGTATGTATTTAATTACAGAAGTGAAACACATTGAAGGATGCTCAGGAGACAGAGAAACAGGATAGGTTTGGAACTAAGATGTTGAATTCATTCCACGCTTTTTAAAAAATGTAAGACATACATAAGAGATTTGTGGCTTTACATACAATCAATCCTCTTTTTTCTATTCTTCTGTGTATGTGGAAAATGGTCATGTTTATTGATGATTGTCAATTTCAGAATAATAAAAAGTACAAATTTAAATTTTAAAAAAGATATTTAAACTATTCTCTGTATCAAGACCTAAGGTAGATCCCACTAATCCTGGACTACCCCATCACAAACACCTATCATTGGCCAGTCAGGTAGCAAAGCACTGAACAAAAGGTAGCACAGCACAAAGTATAGTGTGTTAGACTAGGTCAGGAAGACCTGAATTCAAATTCTGCCTCTGATACCTACTAGTTGTGTGGCTCTGGAAAAGCCATTTTCTTCTCTGACCCTCAATTTCTTCATCTGTGAAATGAGGATAATAATATCTATCTCACAGGATTGTTGCAAGACTCAATTTATATCATGTATGTAAAACAAATTGAAAACTTTCAAGTGCTATGTAAGTGCATTATATAAAGTTATTATTATTGTTGTTGTTTTTTCATCTCATTCCTCTTAGCTTTTTCAGTGGAGTACATATAAAAGTGGTCCTGGAGCAAATTACTAACCTGTTAGTTATTCTTTTATATTTAAATGATTGCTTTTTGTAATTGAATTAAAATATTGAGACAATATTGGGGCAGCAAGGTGGCTCAGTAGATAGAGCACAAGGCCTGAAGTCAGGAAAATCTAAGTTCAAATCCAGCCTCAGATACTTACTAGCTCTGTGACCCTGGCAAGTCACTTAACCTTGTCTGCCTCAGTTTCCTCATCTGTAAAATGAGTTGGAGAAGGAAATGGCAAACCACTCCAGTTGTCTCTGTCAAGGAAACCCCAAATGGGGTCACAAAGAGTCAGACATGACTGAAAAGACTGAACAACAAATTGAGACAAAATTTCACCTTCTGTAAGTTCACTAAAAATATCTTTGATACAAATCCTGTTATCAGGCAGAATGATGGAGATGATATATATTTCATTCTATTCCTACATGATTTTATTTCTTCTAGATCTCTATATTCTCAAAGCTTTTCATTCTGCAGGGTGATTCTGGGCAGCACTCTTGTCTTTGATAATGGTCCAGTTCCCATATAGTTTGTTGATTGACTTCTCCAGTATATTATCTATTACTATATATATATATATATATATGTATATGTATTACTAAATATTCTACAGGTACTAAATTTTTTACAGTTACAGTTTCTGTTGTTTTTTTTTAATGTTGTTCAGTCATTTTTCAGTCATGTCCAACTCTTTGTGACTTCATTTGGGGTTTTCTTGGCAAAGATACTAGAGTGGTTTACCATTTCCTTCTCCAGCTCAATTTACAGATGAAGAAACTGAGGCAAACAGGGTTAAGTGACTTACCTAGGATTGCACAGCTAGTGCCTGAAGCCAGATTTGAACTCATAAAGATGAGTCTTACCGACTCCAAACCCCGTGCCAACTAGCTGCCCCACACAGTTTCTGCCAGTTCCTTAAATAATTGTATGGATCAATAAGTCAAGGCCCCTTTAGGATATTTTTTTGGCAATGACCTGGTTCTAAACGGCCATTGTAAACTCCTACATTTCAATAATGAAATCTGCACGAATGAACCATGATGCTTCTTTCTTGACATATTGTTGGCTGAATTCATATGGATATTGTAGGGCAAAGCATTCATAATGGTTATAGAAAATTCTAGCTTATTAAAATTAATCTGTTTTAGCATGTTGGTGTATTATTTGGACTTGTGATGTTAAACTCAAAAAGCACTTTTCAAAATTCCAGTGGAAGTATGCCCATTTCTACCTAAAAATCATTTGAGACATCAGTATTGTTCTTGTCACCATTTTGTTATTGGGGAGAATTTCTCCATCACTTTCTTAAGTCTAGACAATCAATGAAACAATAAAACAAGCCTTAATTTGTTGTGTTGCCAATTTCCAAGGTGTAAGTATTCACAATGAAAATTTTACAGTCAGCTCTTTGGAGCTCGTAGAAGTTGCCTCCAACATACCCCTGCATATACCATCAGTGGGAAGAACGGAAACACATAGGGAATTTATGATCAGAACCCACAGTGGAATAGTACATGGATAAGGTGCATGTGTGACCAGGGTACACATGTAGAGCAGCCACCAGAGCACTGGTGCTGCAGAGCTTCTCAAGTCTTCTGGCAATACATTCTCCCTATTCCTACCATGCCCACTCCTCCTGGTCTCTAAGAGAGACCTAGACCCTACCAAATGCTGCTTCTGTGGCATGTTGTCTCCACCAGATCCTCCTTCACTGAATATGTTGATTCTGCCAGACACATGGTTATGAAACTTCTGTCTGCTTCCAGCTATTTGCCTCAACTAAAGTGTTTCACTATTGTGCAAGCTATTCATGAGAAGAGTAGACTCTGCCATGCTTTTTTAGTCTCAAGTCATGGGGATTTCCATAGCTCTTTCAGATGAACAGCTCTTCCCACTCACTCAGCCATAAAGGGCCAGCAAAATAGGAGTGGTGTGTCTTGTCTTAGAAGGCTTTTCATCTCTAGCCAGAGAGTCTTTGCCATGGGCACCAAACTCTTTAGAGCAAAGAGACACTCCTAAATATTTAGCTATCTACTATCCTCAGTTTGTCTTTGATTTGATTCCCACTTCTTTATCCGTAGGGCTTGGGTCTCTTAGGGGTGAACATTCCCTATGCCAACCGATTTTAATCTCTGATGGTCAAACTATGCCTAGCCACTGCAGGTGATACTCTCCTAACAATGTGCCCGAGGGTCTTCAATTTTCTCTGTTGCCAAACCTCTTCCACTCTCCCTTAAGTATTCAGAGACAAAATGATTAGGCACAGGAGACAAGATCTTTATCTTCTTCCCAATTAGCCACATTCTTAGCATTTCATATGTAAATGTGCCTAGTGAAAGCTTTTATAAAGTGTTTTCTCAACTTTCAACTCTTTCATACCAATGTAATGGGGATTTAATACCTGTCTAGAGTAGACCACCTACAATGTCATCATTTACATGAAAGACATTAGGGACCTATTTCTGTGAGACTAGAGGATAGGACCATATGTGGACATTCTGTGCTGGCCTAGCATGTGATTAGGAGCAACTTTTTCCATTGGCTGAATAGTCTGAAAGATTGGCAGCTCAGATGACTTTTCTTCTTTTCACATCTAAGGGTAAAGGATTCCTTTATTCACAGCTAGGACACCATGAAGTAAGGGGGAAGGGACTAAAGGCTGCCTCCTCCTCCCTTTCTTTAGGCCATATGAGTTTTGGCCTTTCCTTTCATCATTTTCCATTGTAGGTGCAAAAAGAGGAATCTCTAACCCAGGAGCTCAGGTCATGAAGGTTCAGGAATCCAGGAATCCAGATGGGGCATCGCAGCCAGCCCAGCAGCAAAGCATTGAGGAAGCTAACTCAATGGGATTTTAGACTTGAACTTGGTAGGACTAATAATGCTATATAGGAACAGGATTCTGGTGGCTGCTTTACATGTGTATTCGGGCCACACATGCACCTTATCCATGTATCCACTGTGGATCCTGATCATAAATACCCTATGTGTTTCCATTCTTCCCACTGATGGTACATGCATGTACTAAGGGAGCATAGTGGGAGGGGAAAGAGGGGGTCATACCCCTGAGGTGTTGGAGAAAATGTTTGTATATTTGTTCTTGCTGTACCGTTGCATCCCTTTGTAAAAGCTAACCTGATATCAAGTGGCTAAGTAGAATCAAGGTATTAGTCACAAGACCCTGAAAAATGAGGAGAGCACAATTGATGAAGATAGAGACATCTCAACCCCCTTCAGGATGCCAGAGAACTGGGGTGGTGGTGGTAAACATAATGGGCGTGGCCCTTGGGAAGTAGGGCCAGAGAAGCCACAATACTCTAGTTTCCTTGATCTTGACTTTGTCTGAGGCATGCTACCTTCTATTGCAAAATTCACATAGTTTAGACAGTAAGACCAGTGTCCCTGGGCAAACAGCCAGTCAATCACAAATACTATTAAAAGAGAATAGAAAAGACAAATGCCCAGGAAACAATTCACAATCAATGGGATGACTGTACAAGGTTGGGCATCCATAAGTAACGCTCCTCTGAATCAGACCTTTTGTCCATCCTGCTCTGGATGCTGTCTCTGACAGGGTCCTTCAGGGATAGTTCATAGGGAAGGCTGCAGTTGTCTTCCAAGGCATCTTCCTAATGTTCCCAACTGCCTTAAATAACTATTACGGCTCTGGCATTCACAAATTTATCCCCATCTGTATTGGATACATTTGTATTTGCAGACTAGGTCTACTCTTTGGGACCATGAAGACCACAAGTTTACCCCCTGCTGTGAAAAGTAAGACTACTTTATACTTGCCCTAAATCTTTTTTAAGCTACAAGGGAAGCCCCTTTGGTCTCATATGTAAGGAATCTGATGTCTACACTTCCCTCATGAGTTTTTAGACTTTGACTTTACCCCTTCCCTCCATCTTTGTCTTTCCAAACTGATTTTGGTAGCCTCTCTCCATTTGTTACTGTTCCATGCAACATCAGATACATTGTCAGGCTCATTTGATTTTTGTACTGATTCTGCTGGGCTGCAGAAAAGCACCTTTTCCTCCTTCAAAAATTCATTTGTGATAGAGATGGGGGAATAAAGAGCAGGCTCCCTAGTCTACTCTGGCTAAAGTAGAACCCATGGATTGTCCAGCCTATGCCCTGGTCCCTTCCAGGAAAGCATGTGGCTCAGCACTGAAAGGCTTATCCTTTTGGGATGACCCAACAAATTCAGGTTGATCCCTGATCCCCAACTCTATGACAAGTGAAGGCAAGGAAAAGATATGTCAGAAAGGACACTGGACCTCAAAGGGAAGAACCTCAGGCCTCTCTCTCCTTCCATCTGCTTATCACGTCAAGACTTCAAACTTCTTCCCAATAACAGGTGAGGAGAGATCACCCTTCCCCCACCCCATCAGCATGGCAGCTATGGACACAAAACAAAGGGTACATGTCCTTCCTCAATGATCCTGAGCCTGGGTCTTGGGCTGCCTCCTCTGTTTTGTTTCTTTTCTGAGTAAAGGTATCTAAGTACTGATCCTCAAATGAATGTTTCCAGCCTTGGGATCAATCTTGTGAGTATGAAAGGTTAGAAGTTCCTGGGTCTTAAATCATTATTGGCTGTGTTTTGGAATTGCAACTACTCCAGCACTTTTTTGAGAAGATGGTCACTGGCAGGAGTGGGAGTCCAACTCTTGGCTTGCCTTTTCAGAAGACATAGACTTAGAGGGACTTTTTTGGACAGTGCAAAGCAAAGATGAAGGTGAAGTACTGACCCAACAATCCCACAAAATGTTTCATGTTTTTATGTTTCAAATCTCAACCTCCTAGGACAGTACAATAGTAGCTGTTAAGTTTTTGTCGGTTTACATTTGTCTCTTATGTTAAGCATTTCTTTTGCATGGAGGAAATAAATAATTGTCTTATACCTTATGTCCAATGTACATCGAGTACCTTTCTACTCCCTTATTTTAAAGAGATTCTACATGAATCAAACCTAAACTTGTAGTCATTTTTCCCTGTAGTCATTTTTCTGCAGTGGGAAATAAGTAGCCAGAGACAACAAGAATAAGGAGCCTCCCATCCGTCTTTAGGGGCCAGTGTCTCTCAATACTGAACCTGCTCCACATGTGTAGATCTAGAGCTAAGAGAGGCTCCTTGCTAGAAAAGGAGAAGTTAAGTGTCAGAGTCACCCTGATCCCAATAACAGTTGTATGCTTTGTTATACTTTATTGCAAAGGATGACTTGCTGGGTAGAGGTGGGGGTCAGAGAGAGGGATATGAGAAATAGAGATGATATAAAAAAATTTTAATAAAAATATTTTAAAGAAATAAAGAATGATAATTTTTAAAAGTTCATGTATATCAGTGGATCGTTTGCTATTTCTTTCTCTCATTGTGCAACCAGCTTACCTCCTTTGATAATGTGACATGTTCTTCATGATGTATCTTATGATACTCTCTGCCCATGAGTCTTTACGGTAAAGGCTGTAGCCTACTCTCATATACAATCTATATTTCCATTAAACTTGTGAACCTCATGAAATCTTTATGCTTCAGAGATTGTGACATTCCATGATCCACATCATGTCATATCAGCAGGATAATGCTGATGTTAAAAAGATGTACTTTGGCAGTAGGGAGCAGATACTGTCTAGCCCACTCAGCACTTTCTGTTCAATTCTGGGCACAGCTCATTGTCTTTCTGCAAGTCCTTTCTGAGATATAAGTAATGATGGCTACTAATTCAATGGGCTGCCCATTCAACTGAAGGTCACAACAGAAGCAATATGCATTCTATGTGTACTTGGTGTTTGCTGCATACATCGTTGGCCATGGGTCACATCAAGAATATTTTGCAGTATTCTGGGGCTCAGTGCAATCAATACAATGGCATCCACAAGCATGAGCATCTAGACAATGTTACCTACAGGAATCTCCCTTCCATTTGGACTCTAGCTAAGACATCCTCTAGGAGCAGGGAACATCCCTGTTTTGTGCCTTACTTACCAATGATAAGCAAAAGATGGGATGAACAGAGTTATCTCAGTGGTTGCATCAATGAATGAGTTTTTTATGATCTTAAAATGTACATGGGAAAAGCATTTTATTGAAAGAGAGTTTATAGATTCAATTTTGCTTTATTGAGTCAAATGTTTGAGGGGAGGGGGAGTTTGTTTGTTTCTCTTTCTGCCAAAGTCAGTTTTTTTAATTTGAAAACGTGGTCTACAAATGTGGTCTAAAAAACTCCGTGAAAACCTCCCATTCCCATCTCATATTGTCTTTGATGTGCATATAGACCATTCTCATAAAGATTTTATAGTGATGAGAAAGTAGGCATAAGGGTCCATAGTTTATTGGGGCAGTGGTGGGGGGCAGTAAATCCTGTATATGATCTTTTCTAGTACTTTGGAATGTTCCCTTCTTTAAGATATCTTAAAAGTTAATCCCTGAGTGCCTTTAAAATGGTTAACTCAAAAAATTAATTTAATTTGAAAAAAAATAATATGGAAGAACAATGTTGGAAAAAAAGACCCTTGACCCTGAAAGTTGGAGAAGTTTGGGAGCCCAGTGTTCATTTGCTATCAGAAATGCTATCCTTAAGACAACCACTAAGAATATGGATGTTGTGTATAAATTGTGGGTATAGTCTTTTGAGGTCTAAAAAAAATGCTCTTGAAAGTATTTTTAAAGGGATGTTTAGTGAGTATCTCAAGAAGGAAGCAATGGTCACAAAGAATCACCATGATTTCATCAAGAATAGGTGATGTCAGACTAGCTTCATTTTGTTTTTTAACATGTCAATTATACTAGTAGATTATAGGAATAATAGACACATCTTTTCATTGATTTTTAGGAAAACATTCACAAAATCTCTTGTGTTCTTATGGAAAAGAGGAAGAGAGATGTGGTCCCCACAATAGAACAATTAGGTGGATTCAGAAGTAGTTGAATGGTCCAATACAAAGCATTTTCATCAGTAGTTTGATGCCTACTTGGAAAGATTTTGTAGGGTAGGTCCCCAGGGGTCAGAATCCAAATGAGTTACTTAACATTTTTTATCAGTCCCCTGGATAAAGGCATAGATGGAATGCTGATCAATTTCACATGATCCAACATGATGGGAGTTAACACACTAGATGACAAACTCAAGATCTAAAAAGATATCCAAATAGATTGGGCAAAAACATTGAGCCAAGTCTAATAAAATAAAATATAACAGGGAAAAGGATAAAGTCTTCCATTTAGGTTTTTAAAATAAACTTCCCAAATACAAACTGAGGGGAGGCATGGCTAGATAGAATTACTCTGAAAAAATTTGGGGGGGGAGAGTTAACGGACTAAATTCTGAGCCAATAGTGTCACACGACATGCAAAAAAGCTAATACAATCGTTGCCTGCAGTAAAAGAGGCAAAGGATTCGGAAAAAGGTGAGTGTTCCTCTATATTCTCCCTGGTCAGAATATATTTTGAGTATTATGTTGAGTTCTGGGCTTTACATTTTAGGAAGGAGATTGACAGGAAGGAGAGCACCAGAGAAGGCTGACTAGGATGACAACAGACCTTGTTAGTATCAGTAGAAGAAACTGTGTGTGTTTGTACAACTCATTGACATTTACTTCTTAAAGAAGAAGGGACGTGATAGCTATCTTCCCAGCACTTGAGGGCTGTCCTTAGAACAGGCAATAGGGTTGTCCCATGACTTCCAGAGGGCAGATCTGGGAACAAGTAAACCTACAAAGTTAATAAAATTTCACTAAGTTCTTACTGAGTGCCGAGCACCGCGCTAAACTCTGGAACAATTAGTGGAAGTTACAAAGACACAACTTTAGGCTAGATGTCAGGGGAAACTTCCTAACAATTAGCTCTAGCCAGAAGTAGAAGGAGCTAAAGAAAAGATGGACAACTCTGAACACAATGCATAGTATTTATTATATAGGCTTTCTTGAAATGGAAATCTATTGCTGTATATTTTGAATCCTCTTTTACATTCGGCTGTGCACATGGCAATGCTTTTTTTTCCTTTTCTTGTTTTTAAGTTTTAATATTTAGGTTTATAATACGTTTCTTTTTCTTTTCTCATTATATATTTAAATATATTATAAATTAGTTTTTTTTAAAAAAAAAAGAAGTAGAATGAGCTGCCTCAGGAATTAACCCATTACCTCTCATCTCCTGTCTTCAAGCAAAAAGGATGATGTTTATGTTGCACAGGGGGGTATGAGGCAGGTAAGGTTGGAATGAGATGACCTCTGTATTCTCTTCCAGCTCTGAGCTACGGTGATTCTGTGCAAATGGCGAAGCTGGCCAATGTTATCTTCAGGGTTCCTGGACTTCCTTTTCTGTCCCATTTTTCTCCTTCCATTGGAGTCCCTCCTCTTCCCTCTTCTCTGGCACCTATTTCTCAAACAGAACTCCCCAGGGGAGTTGAGGATCCATCCAAGTTCCCAGAGATTGGTTTGTCTGAAATATAATCTCTAGAAATGAGTAGAGCTGGATCTAGCCTTTGGCAAAACCCAGTCTCTTCACCTATTATTCTAGGCTGGCATCTGGGTCTTGTCTCTCTAACAGCAATGTGGCCATCATCGGCATCATCTTTGCCTTGAATTCTGCTGCATGATGTCTACTTCCATTCCCACTCAAGAAGAGATGGCTCATTTTCTCCATTTTTCAAGCCCATGTTCCCTTTTTAGTCTGTCTGCCAAATCCCTGCTTGCTGTCTGATGGATGGCTCCAGTTCTTTGGCTTTTTTTGTAAAGCAAAGATGAATTTCTTGAATCCAAGAAGTGAACCACACCTACTTTCCCTTTCGTAGTGCTTGCTCTAGAATATTTTCTATTGATTCAGGAATGACCTCAGGTGCCTTCCAAAGGTATGGATTTACAGATATCTCCAGGTTTGTTTTTATACTTCTATGCTCTGCAGAATGAGATACACATTTTCAGACAGTTGCAAGGCAGAAATTTGTTTGGTTTTTTTTGTTTTTTGTTTTTGGTTTGGTTTTTTTTGTTTGTTTGTTTGGGGTATTTTTTTTTTTGGCATTTGGGGTTAAGTGACTTGCCCAGGGTCACACAGCTAGTAAGTGTCAAGTGTTTGGTCTGAGGTCAGATTTGAACTTAGGTCCTCCTGACTTCAGGGCCGGTGCTCTATCCACTGCGCCACCTAGCTGCCCCTCAGAAATTTGTTTTAAAGAACTATGCACATTTGCTACAAAGACAAGAAATTTTTATTTCTATTGTTTTCAAGGGGATAAGGATAGGCACCCCCCCCAAAAAAAAGAAACAAAAGATGGTCATTGAAGCATTTTTTTCTTCCACAGAATGAATCAATCAATCAATATTTAGTAAGTGCCAGAACAGAGATCAGAAAGAATCACAGAAAAGCTGGACAACTTTGAAAGTTACTCATCTAATGTATTATATATTTTAAAAGAAAAACAAGGGGCAGCTAGGTGGCACAGTGGAGAGAGCTCCAGCCTTGAAGTTAGGAGGACCTGAGTTCAAATCTAGCATCTTGACACTTACTAGCTGTGTGACCCTGGGCAAGTCACTTAACCCCAATTGCTTCACAAAAAAAAGAAAAGAAAAACAAAGTATACATAGTGGAGGTCTGTAGTTTCAAGTATAATCCTCTTATTCTATTACATATATCAAAATGTCTATCTTATTTGGTTTTTGTTTGGTGTTTGTTAGGTTCAGAATGTAAAGATCTATATCTTCTGGGATCTATAATTTTATCAGTGTTAGTACTCCTCCCACCAAGAGTGTGGAATCTCTTTATCATTTAGTTCTTCGAGATTTCTTGTGACTGAAAATTTCATCACTCTGATGCCAACCTGGTAATGAGCCTCTCCTACTTAGGTTGGTCTTCAGCCAATAGCTATACAATCCATCCCTAGGCTCAGAGTGAACATCTTTCCAACTTGATAGAACCTGCTAGAACTTAATCTCCATTAGGATAGCCTTCAAGAGCATAAGGTCATCTTCACGTCATCTTCAATGCTGTTTCTACAGCTTTACAGTAAACCTTTTTGGAGGTAATAAAACCTGTCCCCAGTCCTTTTTCAGATTAACTGCTGTGTAGCCATGCTTCCCCTTATTTTGTACTTAGGAAGTTGATTTTTTAAATCTAAATGTAAGACTTTACCTTTTCACCTATTATATTTTATCTTACTAGATTTGATTCAGTGTTCTTGCCTGATCTATTTGGATATCTCTTTAGATCTTGATTTTCTCATTCAATGTGTTACAGAAATGGAAGTCCCTCCACATATAGTTAAAATAATGGACATAGTTCCCAAGATTGGTACAGGCAACACTCTATCACATCCTCTTCTTTCCTTCCTTTAGAAACCTATGTCTTAGGGGGAAAGGGGAGTTTTTGGTCAAAGAAGAGAGAAGTCTTGCCTCTGCCCCTCAAATCATACCAAAAAGCAAATTAACCTACTTGTACCTCTCAGAGTCCCAATTTCCTCATCAGTAAAATGGAGGTAATAAAACCTGCCCTCCCTACCGCATCGGGCTATTGTAAGGACATGATGAGGTGACGTATATGAAAGTGCTTTGTAAACCATAAAGTCCCACGTAATGAGTTGTTATTACTATTGTTTTTAATTTATTTACAGATAAGTCTCGCTCTGCCAGCCCACATCCAAGTGGCTGGAGTCAAACCACCCACTCATACATAAAAAAGAAAGTTAGTGTGATGAGTCAGTCTCATGTCATGAGGGATTATTTCCATGGCTGGCAACTCAAAGTTTTATTTTCTTCTCTCTTTTCTCCTATCTCTCTTCCCAAGTCTATGTAGCACTCTTTCCTTCTTTTTCTACTCTATATTTCCATTCCTGGCTTCCAGACCCCATTTGTATTCCTTCCAGCACCAACAGGAAGTAATCAGGAAGAACAAGTCTCACTACTTTTGTAAGGGGTGAAGTGCAATTATCGATATGCCCGTTTTATAAGGATGGGGGAATGGAGAAGAAATAACTAATTTCTATTCTAGGGCTCTATATGCTGTACTAGACTTCCTCTTTGTTCTCATCCTTACTTTTACCTCCATTCAGGTTGCTCTCTTGATTTAGCGTGCTTCCCTCCACCCCAAACTATCTATCAGCTTATCCAAATTCTGCTCATCTTCCAATGCCTATTTCAAGTTACACTTCCTTCATGAAGTCTTCCCTGACTATTCCAACTTTCATTGATGTTCCTCTCCTCATAATCCTCTCCTGTCATGAGCTGTTCAAAAATTCTTTCATGTAGAACCGATGCTGAAAGAAATGAGCAGAACCAGGAGAACATTGTACACAGTAACAGCAACATTGTGCTATGACCAACAATGACAGCCTTAGCTCTTCCCAGCAATACAATGATCTAAGACAATTCTAAAAGATTCATGATGGAAAATGCTGTCCGCATCCAGAGAAAGAACTGTGGAGACTGAATGCAGGTCAAAGCATACTATTTGCTCTTTTTTTTTTTTGTTTTTTTTTTGAGGCTCTTCCCTTTTGCTCTGTTTCTTCTTGCACAACATGACTAATGTGGAAATATGTTTAACATGATTGTACATGAGTAGCCTGTATCAGATTGCATGCTGTCTTGGGGAGTGGGGAGGAGAGAAGGGGGAAAAATTTGAAACTCAAAATCTTATAAAAGTGAATGTTGAAAACTAAAAATAAATAAATAAATAAATAGATAGATAATTGTCTCATGTATCCCTCGACAAGGATCAAAGGATTTTAAGCCAAAAGAAATCTTGGTGATTTTATTTAACACCTTCGAAGGAGGAAACTGAGGTCTTAGGGGGCTAAATGACTTTCCTAAGGTTGCACAGATAGCACATAGCAGAGCCATGACTCCAAGGAAGGTCCTTTAACTCCAAATTCAGGGTTCTTTCTAACATCATATGCTTTGAGCTGGAGGGGAGGGGGACCTTAGAGGTCATCTAGAGGTCATAGTCCTTCTGCCTCTTTCTACTTCACCTACTTCATTTGTTTCCTCCACAGTGGCCTAGCACAGTGCTAGGCACACAGCAGGGGCTCAGGGCCTAATTTTTTTATAGATGTGGTGGCTAAAATCTCTTCCCAATGCACACATTTTGCCTGTGGAGCTAAATTATCTTTGAAAACAAGCCTGTGCACTATTTTTATTTCCTTCAGGGTCACTCGGCTTTGAACTATTTCATTGCCTATTTCTGCAGCTCACCTTTTGCAGGATGCACTGTAACATGTTGGCAGAGGGTACTAGAACCTAACACCTCCCGCTCACTCACCCACCCACCAAGTTATCCTCTCACAAGACTGCCAACTTCAGACCACAGTGGGCCTCAGGGATCCTCCTCGATAAACCAGGGCCCCTGAAGAGAATTCCTAGAAAGTTGTGAAATCTCCAAGTCCCCAAGTATTCATTATGCAGGGGAAGATTTCTCTACTTTCCTTATCCGTTATTAACTCAGCACAGGGAGATATAAAGGGATGGACCAGCATTCCAGTCATTTCATCACTAGAGGAACTAATAAAAATGCCAGCACATCCATAAACTTCCACAGAGATAAGGGAATC
>NW_020954569.1:67829778-67829879 GCF_900497805.2 Vombatus ursinus | reverse complement strand
AATCTCCCATCTCCCTCCAATGGTGGCCGGGGTAGAAAAGCTCCGCCCTAAGAAAGGAGCAATTTGCTCAACTTGTAGCAGATCAAAATCAATAAGAAAAC
>NW_020954569.1:67821606-67829744 GCF_900497805.2 Vombatus ursinus | reverse complement strand
TTCCCAAGTTGCTGAACCCCATCCTAGAGATAAAAAGGGGGCATACCCAGGGTACTGGATCCTGAAGGCGGCCTGAAGATTCCTACATAGTGGCCACACAGGAATGCCTCAGACCGCTCAGGTGGCAAAGGGGATATGCCCCACATCTATAAACACTCATATCAATATTTCATTGACTGTACAGCCGGGTCCAGTCAGTTTAGGGAAAAAAGAGCTAGTTTCTCTTTTAAAGATTAACATTTGTCTAAAATATTGACACCTTTTGACCCAGAGATTCTACTGCTAGTTAGAGTACTCTTTTTTTCCTAAGGTTTTTAAAGATAGACTGAAATGAGAAGCTGGGCATGTGACCATATGTCAAAACAACATTGGCTTTGCAAGTGACAATCCATCAGTTATAAACATTTATTAGACACTTTGCTAAGCATAGACCCAAGGGTATGCCGGTAAAATGTTTAACAACCAGGGCTATGTAAATATTCCCACTAACACTTTTAAATTTAACCTTCATTATTAAAATTTTCTACATTACTTTCTCAAATTTAGACCAGGTTTGGGAAACCTGTGGCCTCGAGTCACATGTGGCCCTCTAGGTCCTCAAGTGCAGCCCTCTGCCTGATGGGATAATAATAACAAATAATAAAATAATAAATCAATAGTAAAATAATAAATTGAGCCCTGATTTGTAATTTTTGATTATTTCTGAAGTGTAAATGCTCACTCTGGAAATTTAGCAATCAATTCTCACTAGCCAGTTGGAGCTGGCATGCTCACACCCCTGCATATGCCCCGAGGGGGTCAGGGACAAAAAGAAAGACTTTATATGCAGCAAAATATTTATAGTAGCAGCTCTCTTTGTAGTGGCAAAGAATTGGGAACAAAGTAGATGCGTATCTGACTATACATCTATAACTTGTATCGAGATGCTTGCCTTTTCAATGAGGGTGGGTGGGGAGGGAGGAAGGGAGAAAATTTGTAACCCAAATTTTTAAAAACACATGTTAAAAATAAAAAAGTAATAAAAAAATTTATAAAAAAGTAGATGCCTATCAATTGAAGAATGACTAAACAAATTGTGGTACGTGAATATTGCTATGCTGCAAGAAACAAAAAGAGTTCACGGAAGGATGGGAAGAATTACATAAACTTACATAAAGTAAAGGAGGCAGCTAGGTTGCTCAGTGGATGGAATGCTAGACCTGGAAGAAGGAAGACCTAAGTTCAAATCAGCCTCAGACACTAGCTGTGTGACCTTGGGCAAGTCACTTAACCTCTGTTTGTCTTAATCTACTGGAGAAGAAAATGGCAAACCACTCCAGGATCTTTGCCAAGAAAACATCATGGACAATATGGTGCAGAAGGTCACAAAGAGTCGGACACGACTGAACAACAACACACAAAGTAAAGTCAGCACAACTAGGAAAACAATAGACACAATGATTACAACATAAATGGACAAAGCAAAAACAAATTCATCAAAACTGGATGCCGCCAGATTAAAAAGATCAAGCATGGCCTCACGGAATAGATAGAAAAAAACACTTCACCTTCCTTCTTTGTTGGAGAGGGGAACTTGAGGTGGGAAACACAGACTTTTTGGATTTGTTGGTTAGTTTTGTTGGACTATTTTTTTTTAAATCTTTGTTATTCTTTGTAATAATGGATGGCTTTCTGGAAGAGGAAGTGGGTTAAGTGGTACTTAGGGGAATGTAGGTAACACAAAAGATACCAATAAAAGTGTATTTTTAAGGAATTTGAGCATCTGTGAGGTGTTGACTAGATTATAAAAATCTGAGCAGTGGCTAGATTATAAGAATCAGAGCCTTAAAATCTAGCTACTGCTCAGATTTTTACAATCTAGCCAATACCTCACAGATGCTCAGATTACTTAAGAGTCTGGCTAATATGGAGGATCTTTAATAAGCCTTGTCTTTGGCTGAAAAAAAGTGTATTTTTATTAAAAATATTAACATTTTCATGAAAATTGAAAGATGCTATGGACAACAGTCCCTCCAGGCCTATTCTAAAGTGAAATATTCAGCCTTGAAGACATGAGACTGTATTTTAAAAGGCTTCTCTAATTTTAACAAATTTTTAAAAATATTTCATTTACAACTGGGAGGGACCTTCCTAAGGCTCAGTGAAATTATATGATTTGCCCCACACAGTTACTAAGAGTCAGAGCTCAATAAAAGCTGGGGGAAAAAAGCTAACAACGGAGTTAATGGGACTGCAGTGCCCTGTCCAAGTCATATTTGAGTATTCAGTTCTGGGGACTTTTTTGGGGGGGGGACTTTTTTTTTTTAAGGAAGGATGAGGATAAGTTAGAGATTCTCCAGAAAAAGACAACTAGAAATATTTATACTTAAGTGAAGTGTAAGGTTGAAAGGGACAAAGAACAGAGACACTAAAATGTGAAGTGCAGTCTCTCCAACTGTAAATGAAGCATCCCACATACTGGAAGAGGGCTGATGCTTGAATAGCTCAACTGCAACTGAAAAGGCCAAAAAAAGACAATTAACCTATCCCAGGGCTCAGGCTGCCCCAATACCATTACCCCTCCTTCCCCCACCATTATCTGCATATAACCACCAACAGGAATATAGGAAATGTAATAGGTTAGTCACCATAAGAAAGGACGGGGTTCTTCACTTGCTCTGAACCAGGAAGAATTGTCAGATTGAAAGGGCTGGACCTCTCCTATCACCATGCTAGGAAATGACAAACCCCAGAATCAAGGCCCTGAGGGAGTCAACAATGAGAGGCTTCCACCAATTCCTAAATTAAGACTCTGACTTTATTAATGAGCACAGTGGCACTACAGATGAAAAGAGCACACTAATGCCCAGATTATAAACTACATACTAGCTGTGTGACCCTGGGCAGGTCACAACACTGCCTCAGTTTCCTCATCTGTAAAATCAGCTGGAGAAGGAAAAGGCAAGCCACTTCAGTGTCTTTGTCAAGAAAACCCCAAACAGGGTCATGAAGAGGCAGACTGGACTAAAATGAATGAACAACAAAAAAAATGCCCAGATCAGCTAGAGTATGGAGATGGTGGACACTACAGCTGCACCATCAGATAGTAAGCCCAGGGAATCTAATGAATTGACCCACCCCACAGAGACAGCGCCCTGTGAAGACCAAGCCCTGTGGCTGATCCCAGCCTATTGGCAGTTATGTCTGGCACTCGAGCAACCTGTTGGGAAAAAATCGAATAGCAGCCACGCCCAGAGTAGAGCCAGACCAGCAGCTGAGCAATGTGCTTGACTAAGCCTATCAGTGGGTCAAGTCATGTACCAGACACCACGCCCTGGAAAGCGCAAACTCAGCTGAAATGTCATGTCCTGTGAGAAGCCAAGCCAGCTAAATAGTGGAACAACTTGACAGTCACCTCCATCATTCCCTGAAGGAACTCTGTGAGAACTCTCCAAAGATTAAAGGGATATAAGAACATTGAGGCCCTGTCATTCCAGAGTTGTGAGTTGCCTTGGCCACCTGTGTTCCCTACCTATGTTCCTCACTACCCTTGTAGTGAGGAACTCTACGTTTGTGCCCACTTCCCTCCTCCACCCTGGTCACTGTCTGTAGTTGCAGCAAAGTGACCCCAGGTTGTGGGAGGAGGGATGGTAGAGAAATGCTTTGGAACTACTATTCTTACTAGTCATTTGAGTAAACGTCTTTTATAAAAGCTCAGTGAGTTTCCTGGATAATTGTTCCTATGAAGCCCATCTACCAGTGTGGGCTGACTTTCAAATCCAAAACAAGATCCACCCACTAGAAGCCAAGGCTTCTAGTGGCTCCTCTGGGGATGCAATCAATCAGTGCAGACGCAAATTGGGGAAGTGAGCCCAGACTGGGTGCTACAACATGATGAGGAGACTAGAGTCCATACTATATGAGAATCAGTTGAAGGAATTGAGAATTTTTTTGGCCTAGAAAAAGAGACTTACAGGAAACATAACTTTTAAAGTATTTCAAGGGTTTTCTTATGAAAAGGAATTAGACTTGTCCTGCTTGGTTCCAGAGGACAGAACTGGAGTAATTTTGAAAGTTAGGGAGAGATGCATTTAAGCTGTATACCTGAAAGGCTTTCCTAACGACTAGAGCTATCCAAAAGGAGAGTGGGCTACCTTTGGAGATCACGGGTTCTTCCTCCCTGTAGGGTCTTCTCAGGCAGACTTCAGCACCACTTGTCAGCAAAATGTAAATCAACAAACATTTATTAAGCACCTACTATGTGTTAGGCACTGTGCTAAGCACTGGGGATACAAACAGAGGCAAAAGATAGTCCTTGCCCTCAAGAAGCTTACACTCTAATTAGGGAGACACCATGCACACAAATATTTACCAAAAAAGCTATGTACAGAATAAATAAGAAATAATTACCAGAGGGAAAGCACTAGAATTAATTCTCTGAGTATGAGTTCTTTCCTAGAGGGCAAAGACCACATCATCTTTAATTTTTGTATCCCCTGGCCTTACACGATATTGTGCACATGGTGCAACTCTGGTGATTAATAAGTTTGTTTAATTGAATGGAAGATAACTGAAGTGAATTGATAGCTATGTGGCATGATTTGAGAGGTCACAAGAAAGCCATCCTCTGCCTGGGTGTCACACTGCCCTAAATTCCTTCAAGAAAGAGTCTTGCTCTCAAAATAGTTCTATGTCAAAAGATAATTACTTCTGGGAGAAATAAACATATTAGACTCTAACACCTTAGTGTGAATCAATTTAAGGGACAACCCCAAGAAGAGATTCTTGGAAAGGCAGGCCCAAGACAATAGATATGATTTCACAACTGCATAGCAGCTGAGCCAATATGGACACTCCCAGAATGCATCATCTCAAGACCTCTTCCTATTATTCCAGTGGCAGAGATCAAAATCAGACAAAGAAGAGTTTCCTTGCCATGGGCAGTTCCCTTACTGGTAAGGGCCTTATTGGATATGGAAGATCAAGAATGAGCTCCTCAGTTTGTCCATCCAAGTCTTAGTACTCTCAACAGGCTATGCTCTTCATTCTTATTCATAGACCTCTTTGGTCAGATAGCGCTTCTGCTACATATCCTGGCAAACATGTGTTCTTTTCCCTGGGAATCAGAGAAATAGCAGGAGGCTAGATATGCTCAGGTGGGTCTATACCCTCAGTTTCATCATCTGTAAAATGGTCATCATAATACAAGAGTGTTGCAAGACTCAAACAAGATAATAAATAAGGTTTGCAAACTTGGAAACGTTATATAAATGTTGATTTGTTTTTATTATTATTAGAATCTGGACCTGTAATGTCATTGGTACAGCAAACTCTCAGGTGAGAAAATTTCCTCCACCCATGCAAATTGGCACTTGGCACTGAGAGGTTAGGGGATTTGCCAGGGTCAAAGAGCCAGTATGTGTTTCAAGTAGGACTTGAAACCCAGGTCTTCTTGACTTCAAATCCAGCTTCCCATCCATTATAACATCCTACCTCACATAGGCATATCTCAGAGATACTGCAGGTTTGGTTCCAGACCACACTCAATAAAGCCAATATCATAATAAAGCAAGTCACACAATTTTTTTTGGTTTCCCAGTGCATATAAAAGTTATATTTACATTATACTATAGTATATTAAGTGTGCAATAGTATTCTGTCTAAACAATGTACATACCTTAATTAAAAAATACTTTACTGCTATAAAATGCTAACCATCATCTGAGCCTTCAGTGAATCTTAATCTTTTTGCTGGTACAGGGTCTTGCCTCAATGTTGATGGCTACTGACTGGCCAGTGTGGTGGTTGCTGAAGGATGGAGGGCTGTGGCAATTTCTCAAGGCAATAATGAACTTTACCTCATTGATTGACTCTTCTTTTCACTTGAACACTTACAGGCCATCATAGGGTTATTTATTGGCCTGATTTCAATATTGTTGTGTCTCAGGGAACAATGGCTGGTTGGGGGAGCAGTCAGAACACAAACAACATTTATTGATTAAGTTCACTGTCATATATGGGTGTGGTTCATGGTGTCCCACAACAATTACAATTGTAACACCAAAGATCACTGATCATGGATCTCCATAACAGATGTAATAATACTATAATAATAATTAAAAAGCTTGAAATGCTGAAAGAATTATCAAAATACAACACAGAGGCACAACGTGAGCACGTGCTGTTGGAAAAATGGCACCAATAGACTTGCTTAACACTGAGTTGCCACAAACTTTCAATTTTATCAAACGCAATATCTGCGAAGTACAATAAAATTAATATGCTTGTACTCTTATATTATAATCGCCATCATCATCATCATCATCATCATGTTCATTGTTGTTGTTATCCATTTTACCCCCAAAAGATCCTCTTTCTAGTCACCTTCCCACTTCCACATATGCTATTGATCTTTCCAGATTTTTGTGATGTCGGCTAGTAGGGAGCTCTAGTGTGTCTAATTAATTCTCCTATCACAATAATGTCAACATGTGGTTGAAGCTCAATAAACACCTATTCTTTCTAATAAGGATACAAATGGTAACAGCCATGCTAGTCCCAAAAAACCTTTGGACACTCTTTGGAAGAAAGATAACACAGAAATAGAAGCTCGTGTGAGCCAATAACCTATGCAATGTCTATCTAGTGTCAGGAGATGCAGGTCCTAGTAATAATGTAAGAGCTAGCATTTATATAGTGCTTTAAGGTTTGTGATTGAGATTGAGAAAGGTGAAGTGATGCCCACAGGCACAGAGCTAGTAAGTGTCTGATGTAGGATTTGATCCCAGATCTTCCTGACTCTTAAGCTGATCACCTGAAATCTCATCACCATGCTGACTGATTTAGTTTTTGTACTCAGCACCTTTTTAGTGCCCTGTGTTGCTTCTCCCTTCTGATCGGAGGGCTGAAAGATGGAGCAATGAACTTCTCCCATAGCCTTCCTTTATAGAGGGCTCAGATCAGAACTTTCCAGGTAACTCTCCATTTCCCATCACCCACTGCATCTGGAGCCATCTCCAGTCATCCTGATCTATACCTGGCCACTGGACCCAGATGACTCCATGGGAAAGAGTGAGGCTGGTGACTTTGTACAGCCCTCCCTCACTTAAATCCAATTCCCCTTTTTTCAATCTTTTTTTTAATCTTTTTTTTTTTTTGGTTGGGCATTGGGGTTAAGTGACTTTCCCAGGGTCACACAGCTAATAAGTGTTAAGTGTCTGAAGGTGGATTTGAACTCAGGTCCTCCTGACTCCAGGGCTGGTGCCCTATCCACTGTGCCACCAAGCTGCCCTCCAATTCACTTTTTTGCAAGTCATGGCATCACCTTCCTGATGCCATGGTCCTCTTCCAGAACAAAAGACAAACAACACCAACCATTTTCCATCAGCACCTCTGTTGGTTTCAACTCCAGGGAATATCATACCCTCTGATTCTCCCCTCCTCCCACCCCTTTCCAATTTCTTGTTGTGTCTGGCCTTCCCTATTAGACTGGGAGCTCCTTGAGGTCAGGGATTGTCTTTCTTATTTACATCCCCAATACTTAGCACAGTGCCTGGCGCATAATAAAAGTTTATTGAATTGAATTGAACCTTGAGTCCAGGGCTTTCTCTATTGCTCCACTTACCTGCCTAGCAGTCCTTGGCTAAGTCATTTGATCTCTTTATAAAACGATTTGGGGCAGGTAGGTGGCACAATAGATAAGGCACCAGCCCTGGAGTCAGGAAGACCTGAGTGACCTCGGGCAAGATAAACTTAGCCCTGTTTGCCTTAGTGTCCTCATCTGTAAAATGAGCTGGAGAAGGAAATGGCAAACCATTCCAGTATCTTTGCCAAGAAAACCCCAAGTGGGATCATAAAGAGTTGGACACAACTGAAATGACTGAACAACAACAAAATTAAATAATTTATCCCCTTTTGTTGGGAACAGAAAGGGAAAAACAGATACCCACTTCAACTTATCCTTCCTAAAGGGACAGGATACCAGACAGCAAGAGCAGCTACTAAATGATGTAATGTGAAGTAGGAGGGGGAATGCTCTATAAATTAATGATAGTTAATTATTATTAGGGTGCTTAACATATGCTTATTGAATGAATGAATATTATTCTTACCCTTATTGTTATTCACAACTCACAACCAATCCAGAGGACAAGCCAGGT
>NW_020954569.1:67815507-67821517 GCF_900497805.2 Vombatus ursinus | reverse complement strand
TTTCAGCCTCTAATAAAGTATTATCATCTTCAGGTCCCCCACCCTCCCCCCTATATACACATCTACCCTTTTTTTTTCTAGGTAATTATTACAAGGACTAAGGTTCTGGGTATCGGACTTTACATGTGTGTGTTGGGTTGTTGTTTTTTTTTTTTCAGAGTAATCCAAGCCTTCTGTATGAAAAGAGCTTTAATAATGAGCATGTTACTGAACAGCTGGAAATACAACTACAAGAAAAATGCTAATTTTGATATCCTGTTATTGGGGCTCCACAAAGTGGAGAAGGGAGTATTGTTGGGAATAGCCTGAAAATGAACCACCAATTGGAGATGATGATTGCTTAAAATGATCGTAAACCTCATCCTCACTAACTCCCTTCTCCTTTGAGGAAAGAAAGCCAAACTCTTGGGATTAGGCAAAACTGGGACAGAGCCCATCCAGCAGAAGGGTTAGGAGACTGGAACATTTTGGCCAATGGAAACAGGATTTCCAGATTCCTGGCCCACAAAACACCCGCAGAAACTGGCTTTGGCCAAGTCCAATGGACTTGATGTTCCATATACTCAGGCAGAGCCTCCCCCACCCATTGCCCCATACAGTGACCTGCATTATGGACAGAAGGCAGCCTTGACTTGGAACCTAAGGTGTATCTTCTAAGGAAGATAATCAGACCCTGGGGGAGGAGGGAGGCAGAGAAGGTAGCCAAAATGTGTTCAGTCTGATTTAACTGACAGTTTAAGTGACCGACTCTCAGGTTCTGGCACTACAAGAGCTCCTGCCTCTCCCTTAGGGCAACTTCGCCTCCTCCTTAGGTGGGTGGTTCTGCTCATATGATACCTACAATTCACCTTCCGGAAGTTTCTGTAATACTGGATTTCCCACAGCAAGCCAACTCAGCCTGTTTGGAAATCCTGGTGCCCACAATCTCTCTTTCTGGAGCATGAGAAATATGGCTCATTTTTAAATTTTCATTTTCTTTATGAGAAATTATTTTGAAAAAATGCAAAAGAAATAGCTCCTATAAGAAAACAGCAGGTTATACAAGTGACCCCACTTTCAATAAAGCCAATACATGGAAATTTCAGTTTACAAAGAGTGAATTGAAGATCCTCTAATTTCCAAAGAATTCATAAACTCATAGAATGTCAGAGCTCAAAGAAACTTAGAGATCATCTAATGAAAGGGTCTTAACCATTTTTTTGGTCACTCTTCCCTCTGGCAATCTAGTGAACTGTATGGGCCCTCCTCAGAATGTTTTCAAAAAGCATAACATAAAGCAAAGGAAAATATATTAAGATATTATAAAGGAAAATTAATTATGTTGAAATAGTTGTCAAAAAATTTTATAAGACAAGTTCACAGACTCCAGATTAAGAACCCCAATCTAGTCTAATGACTTTATTTTGCACAAAAAAAAAAAAAAAAGGAAACTGAGGCCCAGGGAGATGAAGCACTCCCAACAAGATTACAGCTAGTTAGTACTGGTAGAATAGAGTTGAGACTCCTATTTACAGGTCTATTATCAGTTCTTATTCATTGGGGAAGAGAAGAGGGAAGGAAAAAGAAGAGAGTAGAGAAGGAAAGGGGAGTGAGAAAGTAGAGAGGGAACAGAGAAAGGGAGAGGGCCTTAGAGACAGGAAGACTTGGGTTCAATTGCCCCTATGACATCAGTTGTACGAGCCATTTAATGATTATGATCCTCAGTTTCCTATCTGTCAAATGGAAATAATGCCAGACCTTCAGGAGGAGTGCTGCATAAAAATCAACAATCATTTGTTCTTTGAACATCAGCTATTATGGTTTCTTTCCAGTCTTAATATTTATTAGTCTGTCAATAAATATAGCATCTCTAGGAGCAGCTAGGTGGTGCAGTGGATAGAGCACCTGCTCTGGAGTCAGGAGGATCTGAGTTCAAATCTGGCCTCAGACACATAACACTTACTAGCTGTGTGACCCTGGACAAGTCACCTAACCCCATTGCCTAGCCAAAAAAAAAAATACATATAGTATCTCTGAATATCACAAATGTTGTATTCAACTGCATTGCCTTTCATTATACAAGTCATAAGTTCTTCTTTTCCTCAGAAAAAGTGGGGATTTTGGGAGGGGGTGATGAAGGATGACTTCAAAGATGAAAGAAGGTATTAGTATTATTATTACCTTTATTAAAAACATTATAAATAATTAACTTTCTCTTTCTTCCTCTTTTCCCCCCAAAAGTCCCATTGGAATTTGTAAGATTCTAAGTTAGCACTCCCTATCCCAGTGCAATGTGCCCAGTACAGGAAGCCTCTTTCCCCCTCTGTCCCAACCTTTCTTCATTTCCCGACCAAGCCAAGGGTTTAAATGCCCATGTGGGCAGACGTTGCACTTCCTCCTCAGCCTATGTCTAGAGGAATTTAAAGGCTAACACCCAAAGATGGAAAGTGTCTCGAATGAATTAAGTAACACTTTCTTTGGTCTTGAAGCACCAGCAGTAACCAGTCTTTTATTTCCTTGACTTTCCAGTTAAACCACTTCTCCTCCCTTGGTACAAAAAGACTTTTCCTTCATTCCCTGCACTTTATTTTTAGGCCTCAAAGACACTAATTGCCAACCTAAGTTTTGTACTGACAGTTATCTTAAGGGTTTTGTGATACTTGTAAAAAATTTAAAAACCTCTAAAACCCAACTTTTAAAAATACAGAGTATATCACTTCTGCCAATATGAAGAAACTACTATTTCATTTAAAACATTCAAGTACTATGAATTGGTCCAATCATTCTGAAAGTAATTTGGAATTAGTCTGAGGAAATGACTAAAATGCCCATACCCTTTGACCCAGAGATCCCACTACTAGGTACATACCCCAAGAAAGACAAAGAAGGAAAGGAAAGCCCAATATACACCAAATCATTTATAGTAACACTTTTTAATAGTAATAATGAATTGAAAACAAAGTAGATTTACATTAACTAGAAAATGTCTAAACAAGTTTTGTACATAAATGTAATGAAATATAGTTGTGCTATAAAAAAACAATGGAGATGATGAATGCAAAGAAGCATGGGAAAACATATTAGCTGATTCAAAGCAAAGTAAGCAGAACCAGGAAAACAATGGACACAGTAACTGCAGCCAAGTAAATGAAAACAGCAACATCAAAACAATTAAAATTGAACACTATGGAATTTTGACGACCAAGACGGATCTAAAGAAATGATATGGAAAAGCATCTCCCTCACTTCTTTGCAGAAGTAGGAAACTATGGGTACAGAACTCTACAGATAATGTCAGACTTTTCCAACATATTGGCTAGTTCTGCTAAATTGCTTTTTTACCCTCTTTTTTATTTTTTTGTCTTGAAGAATGGTTTTCTTAAGGAGGGGTAATTTGGGAAATTCAGGTAGTATAAGAACAAAATATGCCAATAAAAATTTATTTTGGAAAAAGAAATTTAACCATTCCAATAGTATTCATAGAATTGCTCTCACTTACTGGCTTCCAGGTCATTCTCTCTCCTTTTCCAATGAATTCAATTCTTCATTAAAATTCTTCCTTCCCATCCTAACTCCAGTCCTGAATAGGGCTTGGAATTCAAATCCTACCTCACACATTTACTAACTGTGTGACCCTGGACAAGTTATTTAATCTTCCTGGGACCCAGTTACTTTATCTGTAAAGTAAGGAGATGGAATTAGATGGCCTTTAAGATCCCTTTTAACCCCTGTAGTCAGAAGGATGTGAGGNAAGTAAGGAGATGGAATTAGATGGCCTTTAAGATCCCTTTTAACCCCTGTAGTCAGAAGGACGTGAGGTCAGATCCGGCCTCAGACACGTAACACTCACTAGCTGGGTGACTCTAGGCAAGTCACTTAACCCCAATTGCCTCACCAAAAAAAAATCCCTTTTAACTCCAAGCTTATAATCTTGTGATTCTTCACTGATGTAGGGTAATCATTTTATTCCTTCTAGATTAACTATCAAACTCCCAACAGCAGCTAACTCAAACCTTATAGTCTCTTCTCAGCACACCCCTACAAACCAAGGCACCATCATCCATCTCAGCAGAGGACCATGACTTCTACTTGACTGATAAAACCAAGTCCTTCCACTTTATGCTTCCTCTTCTCCCCATTTCATACCTCAACCCTCCCCCATCTACACCCTCCCCCATTCTTTCCCTTTGTTCCTGTCTTTCAAGAAGAGGTCATCATTATCATTGCATAGGCCAGTGTTCTTGATTCCATTCCCTCTCATTTCCTGGAAAGGCCATTTAATTCCTGGAAAAATCATCTGTACTCATTGCCTCCATTTTCTCACCTCCCACTCCTTTCTCACACTCTTAGAATCTGGCCTCTGACCCCATGATTTGACTGAAGTTGCTCTCCATATTGGCTAAATCTGATGGCCTTTTCTGTCTTCATTCTAGTGGACCTCTCCTAAAGTCCTGCCAATTAACCACTCCTTCCTTGGGTTCCAAGACCCAGCACTCTCTTTTTTCTTCTCTGATTTGTCTAATTACTCTTTTGCAACCTCTATTGATAGATAATCATCTTCTTTCTGACCCCTAAAGCGGGTGTTCTCCTGGGCCCTCTTTTCTTCTTTTTTCTGTATTATTTCCTTTGGTGATGTCAGCTGCTCCCATAGCTTCAACCATCATCTCTATGTAAATGAATCCCAAGTCTAAATATCTCTCCTGAATACCAGTTTTGCATCACCAAGTATCTGCTAGATACCTTCATGAGCGGAAACTCCATCAACATCTCAAATCCATGTCCAAAACAGAACTCTTATCTATTCCCTATGACACATGAAAAGTTTGAGAGACATAATTTCTGGGTAACTAATCATTTTATTAATTATGGGTAATTTATCAATAATCAATTATTAATCATTTTATTAATCATGGTTAATTTATTAATAATAAATTTATTAATTATGGCTAGAATAATTGATAACAGGATGGTCATTTGGCTTTCTCTCATAAACCAAAAGACCCCTCCTGGAGGCCGTTTGATGTTTATATACCCTTGAAAGAGTGAGTGTTCCCGACAGTAACCAATCAACTCTGATTGGTTAATAATTAATGAGAGAATTAATATTATAATGAGAGATAGGCTTATGCTAATAAGGGGCTGGTGGGAATGTGACTTTGATTATGTCAGAGACTGGACCAAGAACAAACAGCACATCTAGCTAGATCAGAGAGACTATAACAGTAGGATACAATGCAATTAGTCAGACTCAATAATCACCTATTTGTATTTAATGGTAGCCATCTCTAGGGCAGATGGGGAGGCAGAGGAGTGGTTGGGGGAGGATGAAAAAAAAGAAATTCACATGATAACTTTATTATATATTTAAAAGGAATAGTAAATTGTATATTATAGATTTGCACTTTTGTGTACAATCATCTTTTTTATTATGCTATGTTATGGAAATGCTTATTTTATTCCATAAATTAAAAAATATATATTTTTTAAAAATAGCCACTAGAAGAAAGGTAGTTTCAGGGATTATGATCCGTCCTGATGGTAGAGAAAAGTGCCACCTATGGTCTCTCCAATGTTTGACTCCAAAAGCTCCCTGAAAGCTACACTTTATGTTTACTTCTTTGTCACAGATATTCTCTACACATATGCCTCATTACCTTTGTGCTTTGTGCTGACTGTCCCCATCAACTCTGTGTATGTTTATGTATCACTGTGCCCCAGACTTTTGGGGGAGAATGTTTTTATCCTACTGCTGTTGCTATATCATATTAGCAAGTACCTTTGCTAAAAGGCCAATTATTTAGCTGATTACTAGTGGGAAGCACACTGGTTGGGGCTTATGAATGACAGTACTAGAAATCCAGGTACTCAAACTCTAAGCATAGTAGTCAGGTGCCCTCTGGATACCCAGTCTGCCAAAGTGAGTGAGAGGTGGGAAGTAACCCTAGAAGAAGTATTGTATTAGTATTTCTAGAGTCTGGCACACAGTAGGCATTTAATAAATGTTCAATAGAATCATGATTATAGACTCTTA
>NW_020954569.1:67808941-67815458 GCF_900497805.2 Vombatus ursinus | reverse complement strand
GAGGTAAAAGGGACCTCAAATGCCATCTAATCTAATCCACAAATGAACAAGAAAGCTTTGTATGACATCCCTGACATATGGTCATCCAAACTCTCCTTTAAGTCTTCTAATAATGGGTGACACCTCCCAATACAGCCCATTTCACTTTTGAACACTTCTAACTATTAACAAGTTTTTCCTTATGTAAGTTGAAATCTGCCTCATTGCAGTTTCTACCCATTGCCCCTAATCCTGCTCTCTGCACCAAACAAACCACTAGTCAAAATTAGAGATTTCCAAATGTCTGCTCTCAGCCTTCTTTTAGTCAATCTAAACATCTCTGGTTCCTTCTGTTATAGCTTTGTCACAGTCTGCTCACCATCTTGGTTGACCTCCCTTGCATGCTCTCAAGTTTTCCAATGCCGTTCCTAAAATTTGGCACTCAAAACTAAAAATGTCTCTTTAGATGTGCTCTGACCAAGCCAGTAGGACTATAACCTCCCTTGTTCAAGACATTGTGTTGCCATTAATGTAACCAGCACTTGCAACAAGTCAGAATGAATCGTGGACTGCCTTTAGCATCAGAAAGACCCCGAGGGTAAGTTCTGCTGCCATTATATACTAGCTAGGTGACTGTGAACAAGTCACTTAACTTCTCAGTGTCCCAGTATCTCCCTAAAATAAGCTGACCTACAACCAATGAGAAATCACAGCTATGGACCACTTCCCCCTTCCCCCCCAAAAAATACATTAGTCTTTTTGGCTGCCATGTCTCACCCTTGAATCACATTGATCTTGGGGTCTACTGGAGGAAAAAAATTAGGCTCTTTTTCATCTGAATACGTTGTCCAGCCACATGTTTCCAGTCTTGTACTAGTGATATTCTGAACCCAAGTGTTCCCCTAATAAATTTCATTTTATTAGATTTGACCTCTCCTTCTATCCTTTCAAGATCTTTTTGGATTCCAGTGTGTTCACTAACCCTTCTAGATTTGTACTAACTAGTTTTAAAATGTTTTAAAAGAGAAAGTAAGTCATAACCCCTTTAAGAAGAATTTTTGTCAGCAGAAAGCCAAATCTCAAATCACAATTTGGTTAAAGAAAGAACTCAAAGTAAACAAAAAATTGAAAAAGAAGGAGGTTTCAAAGAAAGAGAATTTAGCACTATAGTGGATGAGCTAATTAGATGGCTAATGTGGAAATATATGTTTTGCACCACTGTATATATATATAATAGGTATCATCATATTTCTTGCCTTCTTGGTGGGTAGGAGAAGGAGTGGAGAAAGGGAGAGAATATAGAACTGAAAATAAAAATAAAATTTAAATTTAAAACAAAAAAAAAAGATAAGATAGAACAACTTTTTCCCCCGAATGAGGAAAGACAGCCATTCAATTCAATATACAAATGTGTATTAAACCCCAACTGAACACAAAGTACCATGCTTTATGTTGGGGTGGGGGGGTGATTCAAAGTTTAGATGAGACATGACCCCTGCTCTCATAGAAACTATCATTAATGGGGGATATGATACACACATACCTTAATACACAAGATCATGGGGTCATAGCTTTAGAGCTGAAGGGTCATTAGAAGCATTTCAATCCAACCCTTTCATTTTGCAGATAGATAGTTTCAAATAAAAAAGCCCTCCAGCACACTGAGTGACCTCTATGACAAAATATATGTGAGGACACGAACAAGAGTCACACCGACACTCATGGATGGATTTCAATCTGCAAATTTGGAGGAGATTCCCAAATTGATGAGCATCCATTTGAGAATTTTAATAAGTTCAGGTAAACTCTGTGTGAGGCTTAGAATGGAAAAGGTTACTGCCACCTGGTGAGGGGGATTATTGAGGATTTGGGGAAGGAAGTGGTATTTGAAGAAGCTTTAATGAGTAATAATACATCAGAAGATGAAGAGAAAGGGGAAATTGCATGCTGGGTAGAAAACATAAGGCCTACGCGGCAAACAGTAAGTAATTATAACCGAGTAACCAAGAAAGGTGAGGGAAGAGAAAAAGAGAAGGTCAAGGTTTCTAAATGAAAGATGATGTAAACAGCAGTGCCTCTGATAGAAATAGTGAAATCAAAAGAAGAACAAGTTTTGGGAAAGGAAATAAATTTGGTTTAGATAGCCAACTAAGTCCTGATTAGTATGAATAATGAATCCCAGGAAGTAATCAAATTATTCAAAATCTGACTACTTGAAGTTACAAGTAAATGTAAAATAAGGTCGTTGGTTCCAGCCTAGTGGAAATATGCAATGAAAATTTTTGAATAAATTTGTATGTTTATTAATGTAATATAATAGCAAAGGACAAGAAAAAAGTTTCTGATACAAATTTATGACAAAGTAACAATTATAGAAAACATTCTTAAAATTTACCAATTACTAAATATTGTACCTAATTATTAGCCTACATAAATGATATGATGAAAATGTCATTAATGTCATTAAAATCTTTTAGCAGCATGGCTTGAACAGTCTTCTCTGTCTTTAAATCTTCATTATATACTCGGTTAGGTACAGTGAGATTTGCCCTCATCTCAGCAAACTTGCATGCTCACATTCTCACACAATGAACCTGGTTAGTTGGATGACCTGAAGCATTAGCTAAAATCAGCAATGCTTTAAACCCAGTATTGTTGTCTTTGCAATATTTTTCAACATCTGAGCTAAAATAAATTGAAAACCAGACTCTGAAAATAACTTTAGTCAGCCATGCTTTCTTGTTTGACTGCCAAAGAATGGGAGATTGATGACTGTAGCAACTCAGAGTTCAAGCATTTACAGGCTGATAAAGAGGCATTGAGGCAGCTAGATGGCTCAGGGGATAGAGTGCTGGGCATGAAGTCAGAAAGATCTGAGTTCAAATCCTACCTCAGCCACCTACTAGCCGTATGACCCTGAGAAAGTCACTTAATCTATTTGCTTTAATCCACTGAAGAAGGAAATAGCAAAACACTCCAGTATCTTTGCCAAGAAAACCCCATGGATAGTATTGGCATGTTATGGTCCATGGGGTCACAAAGAATTGGACATGACTGAACAAAAACAAGCATTGGTTTTTATTTAAAATCCCCTTCTGGGGACAGCTAGGTGACGCAGTGGCTAGAGCACCGGCCCTGGAGTCAGGAGGACCTGAGGTCGAATCTGGCCTCAGACACACAACACTCACTAGCTGTGTGACTCTGGGCAAGTCACTTAACTCCAATTGCCCTCACCAAAAATAAAAAAATAAAATAAAATCCCCTTCTGCACTACCCCCCAATGAAAATGTTGGCCAATCCACAGATCTTTTAAATTCTGGTTGAGTGTTTTTTTCTTCTTCTTAGAAATGTAAGTTCTAGAAGGCAGCCTTTCCCAAAATAAGCCTATTTCATTCCCATTAAAAATTATTAAATTATTTTCTTCAAAACATCATGACATTTAGCTACCTACATCTGTGCTGGCCATCTCCTCTGCACCAGTCACCTCTCCAGTACTCTTAGCATTATGCAATGGAATTTTATTTTTTAAGCAAACCAACATTTGCAATAAAAGTTTCTTCACTGTATACTTCATTTCCATTTTCTTTCACTGCCTTAAATAAACTTGATTTTTTTGTCTGAATGTCTGCTCTGCTAAGAGGAATGCATTTTTATGGCAATTTCAATCTATACAGCTAAAAAGACAGTCCATTTCTATCATTGTAATGCCCCTCTATTCCTTGTGGTTGTTTGCAGACCTCCAAAGGCTGATGAAACCTTGCCTTTGTCTCTTATTCAACCTGAATGTTTTATCCTGTTCCACACAATGAATTCAGCATTCCAACATCTCCTATTTTAGAGCTGCTATGACCATGTGCATGTTATCCAATTATAGCAAATTTTTGTTCTAATGTGATAACAAGCCTCTTCCATCTGAAGTATTCTTCCTTTCATCCATTTTCTTGGGGCTCTTTTTTAAGAAAAATTAACAGAGTTTTTCATTGTGTTAATTTGGCAATATTATACACAGCAGCACAACACATCCACACAAGACAATGGGCAAGAGCAGACTGACATCACAGAAGCATGTTAAAACCTTCGACTAATCTGCATGTCTCATTTATAAATTCAAATTTGGCTCCCCTTAAATGTGACCTGATATAACAATTTGCACTAAAACAAATTGTAGATTATTCAAAGTTACATTAATCTCAGCCTAACTGCATATTGAGTTTGAAGTGCTAATAAAACATCTAGGTTTAGATCTTATTGTTGTTCAGTCATTCAGTTGTGTCCAGGTCTTCATGATCTTGCGGACCATAGCAGGCCAAGGCTGTCCATAGGGTTTTCTTGGCAAAAATACCACAGTAGTTTGCCATTTCCTTTTCCAATGGATTAAGGGAAACAGGATTAAGTAATTTAGCCAGGGACACACAGCTAGTAGATATCAGAGGTTGGATTTGAACTCAGCTCTTTCTCTGTCCAGGCCCAGCAATCTATCCACTGAACCATCTAGCTATGTTGGAGACCTTATATAGTTATCCCTTTCACATCAGTGGGGTTAGGCGAGCAGCACCCCACAATTAATGTAAAATTTTTTGGCTCTCCCTTCATACCAGNATGTTGGAGACCTTATATAGTTATCCCTTTCACATCAGTGGGGTTAGGCGAGCAGCACCCCGCAATTAATGTAAAATTTTTTGGCTCTCCCTTCATACCAGAGAAGAAGTCTGAATTATTATGGTAATAAAAGAGAAAATATGTTGATATTATGCAATACTATCTGTATCTTTTATGCATTTTATGCATTTCTGAGTTTCTAAATATTTTCTGTGTTGTATGCTGGCCTTTGCATTTTATCTGGGGCTTCCTCAAAACTCCTAAAAAATTCATATTTAATTATTTATGCCAACCCATGATATATCAAAACCACGATGGGGAAAGTTGCAATGTGGAAGGGGTAACTGTAGTTTGAACTATAGGAATGAATGAGATTGTCAAAGAAAGAGTAGCAGAGAGTTGATTGAGGAGATAGAAGTGCAGAATGAGACATACATTTTCACACCCAAGTAATATGTGATGTAACATGATGTGATGTGATGTGATATGTGTGTATGTGCATGCACATTTAACTACAGTTATTGTTACAAGAGAACGCCTGGGCATATAGAAGGGAAGAACCACAGGAAGTTCAGAAGAAGACACAAAAAAGCAGGTCAGTGTTGGTATTGCTATGTTAAATGTATTGTATGCAGAAAAAAAATCCCACAAGCTTACACAATATTCATTTTCTATATAATCTTCTTTTCTGTTCTTTGTATAAGTTGATGCTTATTATAAAAATTTATATTATTTTATTTTAAATTATCCTAAAATTTAATTTAGGAAAAAAAAAGAAAAAGAAAATGGTGTTGAGAGTGCTTAGGGATCATAATGACTGGGAATTAGTTCAAGCAAATTGCTTTACTACACAGAAGGAATTGAAGATTGAATTGGGTGGAAAGGGTAAAGGGAATCATCTTAGCTACAGCGGTACTTTAGGAGACAGGGCAGACCAGAGAACAGTGTCACAGTAGGAGATTTACAGCAGCATGAAGGACCTGGGGAGCTTGGGAAGAGGCACTGGAAAGTGAGTGAGGCTTGCAAAAAGGGACATCAGAGGGGGCCCAAAACAAATTTTATTTCAGGAGTTTGCCTATGGTGGCCCCAGGACAAAACAAACCCAAATAGTTTAAAAAAAAACAACTCATGGGTAACATCCCCCAATTTAAGGGCCTCTTTGCAAAGAAATCCTCCCTCATTTGATTACTTTCAGTGTCCAAAAACCTTGTCAAGTCCTTCCTTATACTAACCTAAGGCTCCCATAAAGTAAATTCAAGCCTTTTGTCCATTTGTTCTGTCTTCAGAGGAAGTAAAGGGCAATAACTGGTTCATCCATCAGAGAATCCATCAATGAATATCATAATTCAAATACTTAAAGACAAATCACCCTTCACAGCAACTCACACTTGGGTGTAGAAACCATGATCTATTTCAGACTCTTAAAAAGAGAATTGCTAGACTTTTCAGAGTCAAATAATGTTTTATTATTTTCCTATAGGACTTTATAAAAAAAATTATGAAATATGTTAGTCCCAAAGCAATAACTAATTAACCCAAAACATCTATCTCTTCTTTGTACATTATATACATCTGAGAAATAAATAGTGTTCTAGGCAGCATACAAAACATCATTATATACAAAAAAAGGCTTTAAGCCAACTGCATAAATATATGGCCAGTGAGGATCCATTCCCTGGAAATCAACTCCAAAGGCTTCCATCTCCCAAGGCCTACCACAAAGATGGACAGCTTGGAAGGCAAGCTTGACTTTGGTTAGAGAGCAGACACAAAACCCTAACAACAGAGAGACCTACAAATTGGAAACCCAGAAGGGATGAAGAGTTGACTGAAAGGGGTCTCTGAAAACCTGTGCACTGAACAAAAACATACCTTTGGCATCACTGCAGGGTAACCCACTGTCCTTTAGAAACCAGAGCCCAAAGAAAACATGTCCACT
>NW_020954569.1:67806191-67808844 GCF_900497805.2 Vombatus ursinus | reverse complement strand
CACACACACACACACACACACACACACAATTCCCCTCCTTTTTTGGAGATCAAAGAGCATCCTGGCCTCTTAACATAGGTTATGATCTTCTGGTAACACATAGAGGCTCTGAATTCAAGGTGACAATGGAAAAGAGCTCCTGCCCATCACATTTGGAGCATTTCAGGAGGGAAAGACTACATAATTCCATCCCAAATCTTAACATTAAGGTATAGAGACAGAAGTTCTAAGTGATGGACCAGAACCTCTGGGCTATAGGTCCAGAACTCCCATGAAATGTTATATGAGACACCAACAACCTCTCTGAATCTTAGTTTCTTCATCTGTAAAATGGGGGAAATAGTATCTACTGTCTCCAACTCTTATAAGAATCAAATAAGGTCATATACGGTGCTGTTCTTTGAAAAGTATAAAAATGATGAAGAAATGTGAACTCAAAGATGTCTTCTTATTATAGATCTATCATCTGGAAGTTTTTCTAGGAAATTCTGCACTAGTGAGGCACAGCTGGAAATATAAAATCTTTGGAGTAGGAGTCTCAAGCGCAAAGTAAAATCAAGATTTAAATAAGTCCAATTTGTAGCTCTTGGATCCAAGTTTCCTTGACCTATGTTGACTTTTGCATATATATATATGTTGATAAATGGAGTATTTTCCATACCCATGAATGATGAAAAATTTGCTTTGAAATTTAACCAGCTCTATTTTTTAGTATAAAGAAAGGCCGATATAGTACACTTGATGGTGATTAGCATGTCAATACATTATTTGCCATGGGTGGTATAAAGAGACCCCTTATGGCCTCCAAGATAAATGTCTTATACATATTTGCATCATCTAAAGTCACTGAATGGCAGAGCTAGAAAGGGCCTTATCGATCATCTATTCTAGCCCACTCCTTTTCAGAAAAGGAAACTGAGACTCAGAGGAAGTGACTTGTTCAATGTCATGCAACCAACTATTGGTATTCTCTCAATAAATATCTGTGGGATAAATGAGTTAATGATCCTTTGGACGTTGCAAGAGCATGTGAGAAGAGAGACTAGACTTCCCAAATGTGACAAATAGGGACAGTGTAACCAAAAGCTGCCCAGAACCCTTCAGCATTCCCCTCTGCATATGATTTCTCCACTATGTGGAAGCACAGAATATTTCCCAGGTGTTCTATCATGTCAGAAAGACTTTTTTCTGAAATGATCCTTAGGGGAGAGATCATTAGCCACAGAATCCTGTGTGTGTGTGTGTGTGTGTGTGTGTGTGTGTGTGTGTGTGTGTGTGTCCTTTACTGTGTCTCATCCACTTAAGGGTCACTTCATAATGGCTAAGTTTTCCCTTGGCTAAAAACACAGGTAGATATTCTCCAGGAACTTCAAACCAGCACTGAGAAGCATATAGATATTAAGCTTGTAGACA
Organism: Vombatus ursinus; assembly: GCF_900497805.2. Lineage (NCBI taxonomy): Eukaryota > Metazoa > Chordata > Mammalia > Diprotodontia > Vombatidae > Vombatus > Vombatus ursinus. Next base: position 67,807,431 of record NW_020954569.1, on the reverse strand, counting down.
GAACTGGGACTCAGCCTCCACTCAGGGTCCACTGAGCATTTAGTTAGGGTTAGTGCTAGCCTAAGGAGCAGTGGTAGTTGCAGTAATGGATGAGTTCCCCTCCTGCCTGCCATTACAGCAGTTGTGGGAAAACGGGGCGTGAGCCCAGCCAGCCAACTGCCCTCCTGTTAACCAGAGGAGATCCTTCCCTCCGGTAGATCCTCAGCAGTCACTTTCTCCACGTAGTTGGGTGGCAGTAGGTCTCTGGGGCTAAGATTTCCAAAAGGACCCTTAGAGCAGATCCATGGTTGAACTGAAAAGAGAGAGCCCAGGAGAGCATGAAACAGTAACAAATACCTTGGGACTGTTCATTCCTACTATATAATATACCACATAAAGGAATCACATGAACTCTACTTAGTTCCCAGAATACATTAGTAACAACCTTCTCCCTTAACTAACAGGCATACATACTTACACATGCATGAGTAGACATACATAAATACACATGTACAATCAACACACACATAGTGTAACACCCTACCCACCAAGCCCACCTAGGGTAGCCTGTTACATCCACTCAGCCCTGTGAGGCAGGTAGGGTAGGTATCACCATTTTTATTTTGAAGCTGAAGAAATATACAACCCACGGAGGCTAATGGGGACACAGTAAATTACTGGTGAAATGAAGTGTATCCAAAGGTCTTCTGATTACTCACTCCCCATTCAGGGTTCCTTCCTCTACTTCCCAATACCTTCCCCATATCCATAGATGAAAATATTTTCGTAGATGTTTTGTTTTTGAAGGGGAAGAGAAAGTGTTCAGCAACTATTATGAAAAAGACTTTAGAGTTATCCTTCAGGGAATTACCCTAAGACCACAAGTGGGTGTTATATTAAAAAAAATTAACATTTACTAGTAACTACACTACAGGAGAATAAAAAGAACCCTGGAGTGGAAGTCATCAGGACAGTGGGTTACAACCTCCACTCTGCCACCAACACATCTCTCCTAGCCTCAGTTCTTCCCTTGTAATATGAGGGAGCTTATCTTCAAAGGCCCTTCCAGCTCTAACATTCTGTGGTTTTCTGTTTTTGCAAAGTAAGCTTGGAAATTTAGATTAAATGCTGTTCTTCTCTAAGGAGAATGGGGGTGGGGGGGAAGATAAAGAACTAATATCAATTATTAAGTAAACATGAAAGAGAAAACTGATAACCTGGTCAGGCAGTTCCCAGGGCTGTGATTTGCTAATTCAGGGTT
>NW_020954569.1:67799590-67806127 GCF_900497805.2 Vombatus ursinus | reverse complement strand
GCCATGTTTAAAATCTTCACAACAGTGGCCACACACACACACTCACTCACTCCACTAAATATACACCTTCCCAAAAAAATCTTGGAAGAGATCTATAAAAATATTTTCCTCTTGGGGGACTCAGACATAGTGGGAAGTAGAGGAAAGATCTCTGAGGAAAAGAGTAGGAGACTTTCGTGACATGCTCTAACTCACTCTGAGGTTAATGTTCCCATTAACCTCTTTTGAGTGTGAATCTTCCTAACTATAAAATGTAGTTATTTTATATGTAGCTTATTTATATTTATTAAACTATTATTTAATTTTATGAATTTATATATATTTTTTTTGGTTCAGTCATTTTCAATTGTGTCTGACTCTTTGTGACCTCATCTGGGGTATTTTTGGCAAAGAAAATAGAATGGTTTGCCTTTTCTTTCTCCAGCTTATTTTACAAGTGAAGAAACAGACAAATAGGGTTAAGTGGCTTGCCCAGAGTCACACAGCTAGTAACTATCTGAGGCCAAATTTGCACTCAGGTCTTCCTGACTCCAGATCCTGCAATCTATCCACTGCCCCATCTAGCTGCCTCTGTTTATATATATTTATTATTTATTTACATGAGTAAAATATATTCATTAAACTATTTCTACATAATTTATTTAAAACTATAAAATAAAGGTGGTGCTACCTGCTCTACCTATCCCACAGGGCAGGCTGCTTGAGGGTCAAATAAAACAGTGAACGTAAAAGTTTTTTTTTTTTTTTGCTTTTTGGTGAGGTGATTGGGGTTAAGTGACTTGCCCAGGGTCACACAGCTAGTAAGTATTAAGTGTTTGAGGTTGGATTTGAACTCAGGTCCTCTTGACTCCAAGGCCAGAGTTCTTATTCACTGTGTCACCTAGCTGCCCCCAAAAGTACTTTTAAAATTACAAAACACAATGTGGGTAGAAGAGATTGTCATTATCACAGCATAAATCATATTTGAAAGTAGGCTTAATCTTGCCATGTAATTCTGTTTAGCTAGGCAATTTTTAACTAAAAAAAAAAAATCCTGTGAGAGTGGTCCAGTGGAAAGAGAATTAACTCTAGATACAGAAGGTCAAAGCAAAATGCCAATTTTGATGTCAGCTGTGTGACCTAGGGCAGGTCACTGCATATGTGCTTCATCATGGGCTTCATCTGTCTCCTCATCAGTCAATTAAGGGGCTTAGATTAGATGGTCTCTGAGGTCCATTCCAGACCCCAAGGAAAGCATCATGTTCCAGAGCCCTTATAGGAAAAACCCAAGGGACAAGGGCCACATGAGGGACAGTGAGCAGAGCTATCATACCTGGTCTGATTTTTTATTCTCCAGCCATCTCGACACTTGGTAAACCAGAGATCTTTGCCAGGAGAGATGCTGGTTTGCTCAGGATCTTCAGCACAGAAAGTTAATCTAGACAAAAAAGAAAAAAAGATAGCTGTGACCAGAACCCAAGAATGTGCTGCAAGTAGCTAAGTCATAAGAAAAACAGCATCAATCAGAGAGGATGTACCAAAATTAGACAGACAAAGGAGGAAGGAGAGAGAGAATAAAGAGAAAGGAAGAGAAGGGGGGACACAATCATCAATCTAGTAATTAAATATCAACTATCCAACCATATGACACTGAACTTCCCCTCTCTGGGCCTGTTTCCTCATCTGCAAAATGAGTAAGTTGAATTCAATGATCCCTCAGGTTCCCACTAGCTCGAAGAGTCTAGAAATGTATATTAACCCCTACCCCCCAAAAAATTATTCAATAATTCCCTATTGCATCAAAATAAAAAAAAAGGTAAAGGCCTCCCACTACATCTAAGGTCACCTCTAGTCTTCCTAAACTATATTTTGCTACTGATCCCAGTTGGCTCTGGAGAAGAAGGTGAGGCTGGTGACTTTGCTCAGTCCTCCCTCACTTAAATCCAATTCACTTGCAAGTCATGGCATCACCTTCCTGATGTCATGATCCTCTTCGAGAATGAAGGACAAACAATAATTGTATCAAATGCCTAGTTTTAAAAACCCTTCATAATGTAGCCCTATTCTCTCAATATAATCTTATATTTCAGGTAATGCACCCTTCACTCTAGTGAGGCAAGTATTCTTACAGTTACACGAATAAATCACACTCATTCCTGTCTCTGCACTTTATGCAAAATGTTCCCTCTATCCAGCATGCCTTCCCATTGCCTCTTTGCCCATCCTGTAAGACCAAGCTCATGTTCTGATTCCTCCAAGAAGCCTTTCCTAACCAGTGCAGTACCCATGGATCCCTCTCTGCACTCATCTCTTAGAGCATTGGGGGTCCGTGGCTACAAACCAATTGTGTGTATGGGGGGGATGGGATACAGTAGGGAAAGTATTAAAACTCCATTAAACATAACACAGAAGGCATTCAAAGGGCAAAGGCTGCTTTCGGCTCTCCTAACGTTTGCAGAGACCTCTCTAAAGCTCTGGAGAGCCAACCACAAAAAAAGTTCTCCCCTCTTATTCAAGATCTCCCAGAATTCCCCAGCCTCACACACATAGACATACACATACACAACTGGTTTAATTTTTAAAATGAGACTGCTCATTCGAGTGGTGCAAAAAAAGCACCTGGCTCCTTCCAACCAGCCAGAGAGGAGAATGGCATCAGTTCCTGGGGAGGGGCCACATAGCACCCACTGGCCAGAAGCCTACAGTGCATTCTCCATCCATCTGACCCTGCCATTCCAGATGGGGCCTTCCAGAACATCTTTCTGAAGCTGGAGTTGGGTATGTCGGAGATTGAAAACGAAAATAGCACCAGCCCAGGCACTCAGGGGAAAGGCATGCTGCTTTTAAAATGAGACACTACTGACAGGAAGCCATGCCTATCAAAGACATCTTCCTGGAGCAAGCTGGGGAGCCATTAGCCTTGGCCCTCGGCACACAACATACAGGTCTTTAATTCTGGGCCGAGGCAGTAGTGGAATAGATGGCCTTCCACATCCTGGGGTTTTCAGAGTTGTTAAAGGACCCACCTGCCTAAAAGTGGCTGAAATCCCCACCCCAGGCTGGTGGAGTTGCCTTGTTTCATAAAGCTAGCCCTTCTCCATAAAGGTATTTTTTAAATAATGACTATTTTACCTGAGTGCCGGAGAAGCTCATAAAAGGTAGAGGAAACAGGTTTGGAGGGAGTGAGGAACACAAGAGACATGAATGCTCTAATAGGAGAAAGGCCAGTGGGTGACTTACTTCCGCTGGGTTTCCCCAGATTTGACCCGGATGCGCCTGATGTGAAGTTCCCTCACAGGGTTGTGGGGTTTCGACAGATAACTTCGCAGCTCTTTCCACAGGTTGTACCAGGACTGAGACATGCCCTCCCAGGAGAGCTTGATCTTCAAGAGATCACCCATGTCTTCCTCCGTGTATACCAGGAAGGTGTTGGTAGCATTTAAGTCTATCTGCTCCACTCTGTGGGACAAGAGCAAAGTTGTCTGTCTATGGCACTCACTTGGTCCTAATTTTCTATCCTCTCTTCCTGCTGATGATGAGAAGGTAATAGTAAAAACAGCTGGTGTTCACACGATGCTTTAGAAAGTCTGTAAAATGTTTTAGATGTATTACCTCATTTAAGCCCTACACCAATCTTGTGAAGGAATACAGATACAGGTAACCCCCATTTTTTACCACTGGGAAAACTGAGGCTCAGAGAGGTTAAGTGACTTGACTATGGTCACACAGCTTAGAGGCAAGGCTTTCAAAACTCCATGTCCCCTAACCCATCCACTATACTATGCTGCCTTTCTAATGCATGTATCTTATCTCTAAAATGAGAAGGTTGGACCTGTTGATTTCCCAGTTCTTCTTAGATTCTGTAACTATGACAACATGACACAGCAGACAGAGCACTGGGCCTGGAGTCAGGATGACCTGGGTTCAAATTTGGCTTCAGACACTTATTAGTTGTGTGACCCTAGGCAAGTCACTTGACCTTAGGCTGCCTCAATTTCCTCAACCATAAAATGGGGATAATAGCACCTACCTCACAGGGTTGTTGTGAGGCTCAAATGACACAAAATTTGTAAAGAGTTTAGCACAGTGCTAGCACATAGTAGGCATTTAATAAATGCTTGTCTCCCCATCCCTCTTCCTAGATTTTAGTTTCTTCAGTTGGAAAACAAAGGAATTGGACCAGAGGAGAGATTCTTAACCTTTTTTGTGTCAGTGGACATTGTGACGTTGGTGAAACCTATGGATCCCTTTGTTGAATAATGTTTTTAAATGTATAAAATAAAATACATGGGATTATGATAGGAACCAATCATACTGAAATATAGTTACCAAAATATTTTTGAAAACAACTTAATTCAACTGAAATGTAAGTTCCCCTTGATTTCATTTTCTTACATTATAATTTTTTTATATTTGCTACAAATTGATTATTATTTTAATTTTGAGATAGGTATTGCATTTGAGGTTTCAAAGAACAGTGCAACATAAAATGTAAAGATAGTATCAGCATTTCATTATCTGGTTTATTTGTACTATAATACAACAAATAATATTAACTAATAAACATGAAAACCTAAAAATAAAAACAAGTTAATTGACCCCAGGCAAAGAGCTCCTGGACTAGATGATCTCTGAGGGTTCTTCCAAATCTAATATTCTAAGAGCTTCTTTGAGCCTCTTACCCTCCTGCCCCTATCCCCAATACTATACAGGCCTGGAGCCCAGGAAACTTGCCTGGTGCTTCTGTGCCTTCCCCACAGGGAGAGCAGGAGACAACAATCATGCACTGATCGATGTTCTTCTTGTCCTGCTACCTACCTGTCACACAACAGGAAAGCATGATCCCTGTGGGTTTCCCAAAGCCCTGGGTGTGACATAACCTGGTTCTGCCTACCTGATCCCCAAACCACGTTCCCATTGCTGATTCATCACGGTCAGCCCACTCTCTGTTTCTACCAGTGCTGAGTAATAGCAATGTATGGCACAAATTTTGGGCTGGTATCCCATGAGAGAAAGTGAAAGTCATGGAGGAAAGATTCATCACTATCCATTTTATCGGAAAGAATGATGTGTCCTTGATGGGAACAGAAACGCTTCAAAGAGAAATCAAAGAAAAGGAATGTGAAGAGGATGTGAAAAGACAAAAGGGAGTCCTACCACGTGTCAGAAGTTGGAGAGCAGAAGGAAGTGAAGAAAAGTAGAAAGACCACAAAATATTTGGAGCTAAGTGATTGGTATAAGGTTATTCCCATAGGGAGAGAACTAAATCTTCTCAGGAGGCAGCAGCTTCTTTTTCTCTGAGGAACAGTGATATTGAGCCACAGGGGCTAACCAGTAAAATATTGTCTAATAATGGTCAGAAGAAGAGATAAGTTCTGGGCCTAGTGGATGATTCCATGATGAGAGGTACAGAAGCAGCCAGATATCAATGTAACATTAACAATAGAAAAGACCTTTTTCTCGGGGCATTTATCTAGGGTGAGTCTTATCAAACCGGAAGACCTACCCACTCCACGTGATTATTGACGGAGAGGGGGGAGGGGGGATGTGAACGGACAATGCCTCCAGAAAGAGCATAGATGGCGTTATGAGAGATTATGAAGTCCCGGGCAAGAAACTGAAGACTTCTGGAGGAGAGGAAATATTATTATCACTGCTGCTGGTTGAAAGTAGGGGCTTCAAAAGAGAAAAGCTAAAAGGTTAAAAAGGAAGTACATGAAAACAAAATTTGAATTTGTGAACCACAGTTGAAAATACTAATTTGAAGGGAGGTTTTTTTGGGGTTACTGAAGTCCATGACCCTTCACTATTTAACATTTTTACCAGTAACTTGGTAGAAGCCAATAGGTGGTATGCTTATAAAATTTGCAGATGACATCAGTCTGGGAGACAGCTAATATGTTGGGTAAGAGTGTCAAGATCCCATAAGTTTTCCAGAAGCCTGAACAATAGACTGCATCTAATACACTTGGATAAGAAAAATTGGAGCAAGTAAATGGCGAAGTAGATAGGGTGCTGGGCCTAGAGTCAGGACGACTCATCTTCTGAATTCAAATCTGGCCTCAGACTCTTACCCTGGGTAAGTCACTTAACTCTGCTTGCCTCAGTTTCCTCATCTGTAAAAAATAAGCTGAGAAGGAAATGGCTAACCAATCCAATATCTTTACCAAAATCCCAAATGGGGTCATGAAGAGTCAGACATGACTGAAAATAACTGAATAACCACAAGAAAAATCAAGATCATGGGGGACTGAGGCTAGTCAAACTGAGTTAGCAATGAGACACGGCAGTCAATAAAGCTAGAGTGATCCTAGGTACATTTAGAGTAGCATAGTGTTCAGAAAGTGATCATACTGGTTCTGCCCCAATCAGAACACATCTGAAGTGCTAGGTTCTCCACTGGGTGTTGCGTTTTAGGAATGCCATAAAAAGCTGGAACATATCCAGAAAAGTATATGGGGTGGACTGATGATGAGGGGGCTGGAGACCAGGCCACAGAACGATTGATTAAAGCAACTGGGAACATTTTTAACCAATGGAAATGGTCTTAAAGAAGAC
>NW_020954569.1:67797867-67799551 GCF_900497805.2 Vombatus ursinus | reverse complement strand
AGATGCATTACCATGTCCTTTGCCTTCCTACCCCAAGGCCTATGGAACTTGTAAATGAAACCACCTCTATGTGTTGTCTCCTCCATTAAAATGTAAGTTCCTTGAAGGCAGCAACCCTCTCTGCTTTTTTATTTGTAGCCTCAGCACTCAGCACAGAGCTTTGCACGTAAGTAAATGCTTAATAAAGGCTTTTTCATTAATTCGTTCCTGTTTAGCCTGGAGAAGAGAAAACTTAAAAGGGGAAAGGGGAAGAGAAGTAAGGAAATCACTGTCTTCAAGTATTTGAAGCATTATCATGTGAAAGAGAGATTCAATTTATCCTGCTTGGCTCCAAAAGGCGGAACTTGGACCGACGGGTAGAAATGTAGGGAGGCAATTTTAGGCTCGATGTAAGGAAAATCTTCCTAACAATTAGATTTGTCCAAAGAAGAACAGACTGCCTTAAGAGGTAAGAGAGGCCCTTTCATTAAAGGTCATTAAGCAGAGGCTAGATGCCCATTCTTCAAGAATTCTGGAGAGGAGAATTTCTGCTCAGGTAAAGGTTAGACTAGATTAAGGCCAATTCTGAAATGAGATCCTTCTAGACATAGCCTGGGGCCAAGAATCTGGAGGCAAAGAGCTCAGGTTCAAATCTCATTTCCGACCCATTTCTACCTATATGATGTTGGGCAAGCCACTTAATCTCTCTGGGACTCAGTTTCCTCATCTCTACAATGACCTTAAACTAGATGGCCTCTGAGATCCCTTCCAGCTCTGGACCTATGTAAGAAATAAGACTGATCTGAATTATCCAGCACCAACTCCTACATGTGTATCCGTGTATATATATGCACACACGACCATCTTCTCCGTCCCTTCTCCCCTCCTTCTAAGGTTCCTCACAAAATTCAGTCCAGACCACAAGAAAGGTAGAGTGTGACTTACATTTCTAGAGGAAGAGACTGGGAATCTGTGTTGGTGCCATAAAGCGTGACATAAAACGAGGGTTCTGTTTCTCCCATGGTCTTGTAGCTGAAGACGTGGATTTTCATCTGGTAATGGTAAACTGTAGGTACAAGAAGAACGCAGACATTTACAAGGCCTTGCTAGGGATTTCCTGGTACCAGCGGACAGGCACTAAGGGAGTGACTTGGCAAACTGAAATTTGGACAAAAAAATTGACAAAAGACCAGAATCCAACATCTGAGCCAGGGAGCAAAAACAATCAGGCCCAGGCTGGGCCCTTTGATCCACGGGATCCTATAAAATCTGGCTTTCCCCCCCTTTCTCTTTGTCAATATTGCATCATCAAGAACTTGTTTTAGGATAAAGAGAAGGTGGCTTTAGTTTATGCTAAAGGAAATGTATTGTGGTTGGACAAGAGTAGGCCTTCACCAAATGGCATCATGGGACTGAACAGCTAGAAAGCACCTTAGGGCTAACGTGATTCCGCTCTCTCAGTTAACGCAGGAGAAAACTGAGGTCTAGAAAGGAAAAGCAACTTTTCCAAAGTCACATATGAGTAATAAGGAGCAGAGCCAGGAACTAAACCTTGATTTTCTAACTCCAGACTCAATTTTCTTTCTCCAAGCTGCCTAGTTGTATATTGACATTGATGGATTTGGTTCCTTTGCCAATAGGCCAAAGTACAAATGTATTACAAAATGAACTGGGCCAAAAAACATAAATCAATTAAGAGGATGCA
>NW_020954569.1:67787123-67797826 GCF_900497805.2 Vombatus ursinus | reverse complement strand
ACTCAGTGCCGCAACATGACAGTTTCGTGTGTTTGTGGCCTGATGCTGCCATTTGTGGGAGACAGCATTGTGGCAAAAGTTTCTTACATGCACTGTATTCACATAATGTGGTATAGTGGGATAAAATGCTGGGCTTGCAATCAAAAAAAAAAAAAAACTTGAGTTCAAATCCCTCCCTTGATTACTAGCTGGGTAACCTTAGATGAATCAACTAGTCTCCATGTGCCTCAAGCAACTCCCTGGGACTATCTACTAAGTCAAAACTTAGGATTAAAGTGGAGAAAATTTCCACACCAGGATTTCCCCATACTGATGAAATTACAACTCCTTCAAGTAGTCACTGTCCTTCTTACATAATGACAATGCTACCACAAACCTCCTGCCATAGTAAGGGTTTTGACTGAGTCATTTGACCAAAAAAGTACATGTTGACATCAAAGATAGCTATTGTCACACAACGGGTATTATCTGTGGCCTTAGGTTCTTAGGACAGAAAAAAAGAAACAGGCAAATCCATGGGTCAAAAGCATGACCTTAGACTCATTGGCAATACTAGCAGTATGCAATTACAAAGAGCTTTTCATAGGAAGATAGGGTCTATTATTATCCCTGTTTTATATAAAAAGAGACCAAGGTTCGTGGAGGTTTACTGACCTGCCCAAGCTTACACAAGGAGCATGGTGGTGGAGCCAGGATTCAAACCCTGGTCCCCTACGTTCAAATGCACTAGTCCAGAGGTGGGGAACCTTCGGCCTTGAGCCACATGTGGCCTTCTAGGTCCTTGGGTGTGGCCTTTTGACTGAGTCTAAGTTTTACAGAACAAATCCTTTTATTAAGGGGATTTGTTCTATGAAGTTTGGATTCAGTCAAAGGGCTGAACTTGAAGACCTAGAGGACCACATGGGGCCTCAAGGCTGCAGGTTCCCCACCCCTGCACTAGTCTTTCCACTATTCTAAACTGCCTCATTAACACTATCCTCAAACCACCTAAATCCACTATCCTCAGCTACCTGTAGTAGAAAGATACCTGCCTTGCCAGCCCTAGGAGCACCTGAATCATCCAATTTCACTGAGCTGAACTCGGGTGGGGTCACTTCCATAAAAGAAACAAGGTGCTGAAGATTTTCTTCTCTCTTGAGTCAGTCTTAGCAGTCTCATAAGCCCTACCATTAATGTTATTAAAAAAAAAAAGAAAAGAAAGAAAGAAAACAAAAAGACAACCTATAGCCATTAGCAACTGAAAACAATGGAGTGACTGTCAGGACATGAACATTGGGAGACCTGACAGAAGCATCATTTATAATTTGGAGAGGAGTCAAGCCCATGGTGAAGTCACCAAAGGTGATGCTTTTTTTTTCTTTCTGGAATAGAGAAGGAAGAAAACAGATTCCCTGATTAGATTAGATTAGATTAATAGTCTTTCCAACTGAAAGGGCCAGGTTAGAATTTATACCCCCTTTGAAAAGGAAATTATCTCTTGACCTATCCATCTACCCCTACTGACTCGAAAACCACTCAACCAATGGCTGATATAAGAAGAGGAAGGAGGAACCTTAAAGATATTCAGGCCAACCCTATCACTTTACAGATAGCAGACAGAGGAGCAGAAAAACTCAGCTAAGGTCACACAGGTGGCAAGTAGCTCAGTATTTGAACCCAAGTCTCCTGACTTAAGATATCCCTATTTTCTCCACAATACTCATTGTCATTGTTTAAAATGTAATTCAACTTACAGGAATTTAACTTAATAGCCAATATTCCTTGAGACTCTGGCCGTATCTTAACAATGTGCATTTATCAGTTCCTAGCTCATAGTGGGCACTTAAGAAATTTTTGAATTAAGAATCTAAGACAACTCCAAAAAGTCTCACGATGGAAATTGCTATCCACACCCAGAGAAAGAAATATGGAAACTGAATGCAGATGGAAGCAGACTATTTGCTTTCCTTTTCCTTGGTTGTTTTGTTTTATTGCTTCATTCTTGTGGTTCCTCCCATTCGTTCTAATTGTTCTTTACATTATGACTAATGGGAAAATTTGCTTAATATGAATGTATAAGTAGAGCCTCTATCAGCTTGCAAGCTGTCTTGGGGGAGAGAGGAGTGAGAGAGAGAGAAAATTTAAAACTCAAAATCTTATGGAAGCAAATGTTGAAAACTAAAAATAAATAAATTATCAAGGAAAGAAAAAAAAATTTTTATTAAACTGAATTATCTGAGCTTGGACACTAAACCGAACAGTAATGTTGAAGAGTGAGAAGCAGAACTACCTTTGAAAGGCATGCCAGCTCGGGTCTTTAAGTACATCTTGCTGTTTCTTTTGTGCCGGATTTTCTTGGCATTATAGCCGATGCTGTTGCAGCGGTTTTTCCGGCAGCTCAGGCAGATGCCTTTCTTAAAACGATTGGAGTCTGTGCACTGGAAGGCAAAGCTCTGCTTGTGCTGGTTCACCAGGGAGTCCACAAAGAGGTGCACAGCCCGTTCGTGCTCACATTTCACCACCTCAGTGATTGCTAAGGGAAAGATGAAAGAGAGAAGAGAGTGAGGGGAAGGGGGCGGAAGACCTGAGCCCCATTAAGGTAAAGACTTCAAGCATCTATGAATGTCCCCAAGGTGGTGCTCCCTCCAGCTTCATGAGCCATGATCCCTTCAGCCATATTTGAGTTTCATGAATTGCTGGGGCAAAGAAAAAAAAATAGCCTCTAGGATGATACAAGAACAGGAATGAACCTTAGAGATATTTAGTTCAACCCAGCAGAGTGACTTGACCAAAGTCAGCCCCTGGGGATCAGCCCCTCTGGTGATAAGCATCTCCAGAAATTTCAAGAGCAAATTCAGTTCACCCCAGTCTGTCTGTGAGCCAGTTCTGTCTTACAAAAGACTAATTAAAACTTTTCTGAGAAATCATTTAGGTTCATTACAGAATAATTAAAGCAGTTAATAAATTAGCTATGAGAACAAAGGCTGTACATACAGAGCAGGCATGATGGGGCACCCCCAACCATTAACAGGTTTGAAAAATATTGAGCTATTTCAAACAAAGCATGACAGAAGAAGCCAAGTGGGTTCATAATAAAACAGATGTGTTTGGCAGCATGAAGGATATAACCAGAGGGGCTGGGGCTAAGACCAAGCAAGGTATGGCTGAATGAGGGGTAGTCCTATCAAGGAGATGTGATCACTAAAGTTGAGCATATGGTGAAACGGAATGGGAGGGGGTAGTGGGCAAAGAAACTCACTTCCGTAGGCAATTGATCCTAAAACATCATTCAGCCCACAGCCTGGCTGGTAGTCACCCCCATTGGGATAAACATCAATGTGGCCCACGGGCATCTGGATGCCAATACTCAAGCCAAAGGAACGAGTGTACGTATGGAGGACATCTACAAAGTATGCATCATCTGGGGAGAGCCGCTTGTCGATGTCTGTTCCTTCGAACATGGGGCCAGCAGGATCCAAACCTAGATGAAGGAAGAAATGTAATGATATATGATTTCCTCCTGTATATAGGAGGAAAACATCAGCTAAGTTAGCAATGCTTACTCAGCACTTACTACACGCCCTGCACTAGGCTAGGCACTTGGATGGTAGTATAAAAGAAAGTAGGAGGACATGGTCCCTGCCCTCAAGCGTCTTACAGTATTGTCATGGACTTTCATGGTAACCTTGGCCCCCGCAGCTACCTCAGTAAACCATGAAGTCACACAGAACAGGCGTGACCCATGACCATGTGGAATTCCATGGGGTTTTCCCCTTGAGTTACTTCTGACTCATGAGTGCTAGAACTCAGTCAAAAATTCTAGAAAATAAGTACTGATGCTACCAGGAAAGAGGCTGTTCATAGGAGCATGGAGGAAGAGCTGGAATCTAACCCAACCCCCTCATTTTACAGCTGAGGGAAGGGGGGGGAGAGAGAAGGAACTTGCTAGGGGATACCATAGTGTACAGAATGCCAGCCTTGGAGTCAGGAAGACCTGAGTTCAAATCCCACCTCAGATATTCACTAGCTATGTGACCCTGGGCAAGTCACTTAACCTCTGTTTGTCTCAGTTTCCTCATCTGTAAAATGGGGACAATTTACCTCCCAGGATTGTTGCGAGGATCAAATGAGATAATAATTATAAAGTGCATACATACTTGTGTGTGTGTGTGTGTANTGTAAAATGGGGACAATTTACCTCCCAGGATTGTTGCGAGGATCAAATGAGATAATAATTACAAAGTGCATACATACTTGTGTGTGTGTGTGTGTGTGTGTGTGTGTGTGTGTGTGTGTTGAGAGAGAGAGAACAAGAGAAAGACTGAGAGAGAGACACAGAGAGAGAACTTCCCCAAGATCATACAGGTAAAAAAAATGTCAGAGGTGGAATTTTAACCCAAGCCTTCTCCAGAGCCAGCACATATTCCATTGTACCAGGCTGCCTCCTCACCTTATAGAATGTTAAAACTGGAAAAGACTTCAATAATAATAATAACTGTGTATTGTAATAATAACTGCTATGTGGCAGGCACTGCACTAAACGTTTTACGATTATTATCTTATTTGGTCCTCACAACAACCCCAAGAGGTAGGTGCTATTCTTGTCCCCAGTTTACAGATGAGGAAACCGAAGCATACAGAGGTTAAGTGATTCGTCCAGGGTCATACAGCTAGTAAGCGTCGAAAGCTGGATTTGAACTCGGGTCTTCCTGACTCCAGACCTGGTGCTCTAGTCATTTCACCACCTAGCTGCCTTCGCAGACCATCAAATCCAAATTCCTCATTTTACAAAGAGCTAGAAATGAACCTCTTGTCATATCTGTTCTTGAGTTTATCTAGGCCCTAGTGAGTACAAAATTGGAAGGAAAAACCCTGTTGTCTTACAGACACACACACACACACACACACACACTCTACACAATGCACCTGCCATTCAACTTCAAAAACACCCATTTCCAATCCTACGTCTCATCAGTCCAATGACTTCATACAATCCCGTGTACTGAGTTCCAGGAAGCGTAACTACAAGCAGTTGCCAAAGTTATTAGAGGTGGGTGCAGCAGTGACAAAAAGTGAATATTGGACAACCACACAGCCTGACCCACTCCCACCAAAAAGTATTTTCCGAAGTGGCCCACAACTTCTGAAATGCCTCCTCCCTTCCCCCCCAAAGATCTCTAGCTTCCATCCAAGCAAGGTGTCCATGCTACCACCTATGGCCTTTCCTAACTCTCCTCTCTTCCCCTCTGCCCCCTTCCAAAATTGTCAGCACTCTGAATTGGAATTACTTGGTACTTACTTACTTATGTGCAGGTTTTCCTCTTCCTCCCAAGTAGAATATAAACTCCCTGAGGTGAAGAAGTCTTTCATTTTCATCTTTCTGTCCTCAGCTCTTACCAGCAAATAGTTAATACTTAATAAATGTTTGTTGAATGAATGAATAAATGAATGGACTCACTGCAGAATCAGAATTTAAAACGAGGTGTCCTACTTCCTAATCCAGGGCCCTTTCTGCTTGACCACAGCTACATCTTGTTTCCAAGGTTCCTTTTGGGGATTTAAACTACAAAGTAACAATGGGAACCAGTGTCCCCAAAATACAGTCGTTTTCAGTAGAATGTACTCTGACCTTTCCTTCGATGAGAATCAGACGCAGGCCAGGAGGAGACAGTCTGAGGAGCAGTATCTTGACACTCCACAATCCCTCCCACACAGAACTAGACACCCTCTCTGTCTCCCAACTTTCTGCATCAAGAGACAAGATTCACCTCCACCTACAATACTCTCAACAGCTCAGATAATGTGCCTCAAAAAAGACACTTCAGTACATGAAGAGAACTAACCTGTCTATCCCTCTAATGGAAGCAGAATCAGCTGGGGCATTTAAGAACTAGTAAGAATTGTTTCCACTGCTGACAGATAGTTAACCTGCCCAACCTAACCTTCAGTCATTTATGGTATGAGATCCACTCAAGTAAGCTTCCTGGACTCAAATCAGGAATAGTCAATCAACAAACCTTTATTAAGCACTTGCCATGTGTCAGGTGGGATAGCTGAAGTGGATAGAGCTGCCCAGGCCTGCCCTGACCACAGTCGGGAAGACTCATCTACCTGAGTTCAAATCTGGCCTCAGATACTTCCTAAGCTATATGACCCTGGGCAGGTCACTTAACCCTGTTTGCCTCAGTTTCCTCATCTGTAAAATGAGCTGGAGAAGAAAATGGCAAATCACTCCAGTATCTTTGTAAAGAAAACCCCAAACAGAGATATGATTGAAAAATAACTGAACAACAACAACATGTGTCAGGAACTATGCTAAGCTCTGAGGATTCAAAGTGAAGCAAAAACATGGTCCCTGGCCTCACACTCTAATGAGAGAAACAAACATAAAAATAACTAGGTACACACAACAAGATATTTACAGAGTAGAGGGAAGGTAGGTAAACTCAGACGGGAAAGCATTAGCCACATTGTCTGGATTCCCCAGGAAGTTTCCCTGACATGACTGTATTTCTTCATCTCCCCCTTGAAGACCTTTGGAAAGTACCAGGAACTAGGAGGAGAGCAGGGTATTGTATCTGCATTCTCTTCCCACTAGGGCTCTTTTGTGCTGAGACTGTGCACGGTGCCCTCCCCAGTGGTAGGAAGCTTCTCTTCTTGTAAGGGTCAAGTGGGTGATGATAATAGGCCATTCTGATATAGCCAAGACTACATATCTGATAAGTACACTGTTCCAAAACTGTCCCATCATACTAAGGACATTTTTGTGTGACCAGTCCTCCTACTTTACACAGAGGATAATACTGAAATTCATCACCACTAAGTGATGATATAGGTTAAAAAATAGAAATAGCTTCTGAACAGGTTTAGACAAATTCATGCATAACATATCCATAAAGGGAAACGAGGATGCTTGGGGTTACTCCCCTAAACATTGTCTTTGAAAAAGAAAATGACAAACAAAAGCAATTCTGATTCAGAGAATAACCAGATCCTCTTTGTAATGCACACCTCCTGCCATCCTCTTTCAGAGAAAAAAAAAAACAAAAACAGTGCTCTATGGGCTATGGGGTGAGCCCAGAGAGGCCTTCTATTGCCTCCTACCATGCCCCTGCTCCCCAAAAGAAAAAAGAGAGAGAACATTTCTCCTATGCCACCAATAGAAGAAAAAGGCTCTTTCCTTGGTCTGAACAAATGTACCCATCAAATAGTGAGTGCCATGGAAACTAAGCTGAGCCAGAGGAATGTGAGGGGACTGTATAGTCCAGCACTTAGGCTGCTAGGGCTGCTGGGAGCAGCCTTGTCAGACGGACTATGTCCTGAACTCTTAATGTAATGACACATTTGTGCAGGCTCATGAATGAATGTTTGAAAAACCAAAAGCTCAATATAGTCCCCTTTCGAAGGAAGTCCACGCCCTACCTCCTCCAAAAAAAAGAAGGCACAACAAAGATCTAGTCAAATACTGATTCAAAATAAGATTATAATCTTAGGAAGAGCTTCTCCTAGAAGCCTGAGTGAGACAAATTAAGAGGAACAAAGATAAAAGAATCCAGGACTAAAAGGGGCTTTAAAAAAAAAATCTTCTAATTGAAGCCTATTTAAATATTGAGGCCTAGGGAGAAAGAGTAATTTACTCATGGTCAAACATGGAAAACACTAGCTTAATATAACACTGATACCATAGATTTACTTCTAAAATGAATCTTAGAGGTTACCTGGTTCACCACCCCAGTATTTTCCACAGATGAGGAAACTGAGAGCCAGAAAAGTTAATTCTCTTACGCCAAGCCACACAGCTAGAAAAGAACATAGCTGAGATTTGAACGCAGGATCTTTCATTTCAAAGCCAAGGCTCTTTCCCCTATAACACACTGCCTCTCCAAATGCCTCCTCAGGCTAAAGATTTCTCTAACCTTTTTTCACCAACAGCAGCTTCAGAAAACAAACATTGTATCACCTTCAAGCCTGCATCCCCATCCTCCTCACTTTGCATACCAGCACAGAGGAAATGCAGCCCATGAAAAAAGGTGGGGGGAAATGCCAAGAGCAAATACCCCTATTGAAATAATCTTTAGCATTTGACATGATGTAGGAAGGCAGTGAGGCTGGGCAACAGCTACCACTGCCTCTCTGAAAAAAAGGAAAATCTCCCATCCCTGCTGAGCCTGTGCCAAGTTTTCTCCCCTTCAGCTGCTAGGAGGGGCCTGTCTTCCAGCAAGGGGCAGATCCTGGCTCTCCGTACAATGTATTCATTAGCATTCTGCCCATTCCATGGGGCAGGACAAAAAGGGAAATGATATGTGTCAGTAGCTGCCACCCAAACAAGCCAAAAAGACAGACTCCTAATGTTGGGGTTTTATACCCTTTGGTTTAGGGTTTGGCCTTGGCCAGGAGAAGGGAGATGCCTTGAGCAGAAGGGCCCCGCAGACTCTCCAGATCCTGGACCACTGCAATGATTTGTTTTCATTTGGTGGGGTTTCCTGCCCCTCCACAATAAGCCCAGACTTCTGCACATGGGCAGCACAGTGGGCCTCCTTGGAGCCAACATTTAAAAACTGCTGGCCTGGCCCTCCAACCACATGCAGCTCATTCAGCAGGGGAGCCCCTCAGACAATAGGCCCCAGAGTGGCCGAGTAGGGAGCTGCTTTGCTCCAGAAACAGGGTTAATTAGCAGATCCCTGTGAGTCTGGACAATAAAGGCAAAGCCCAAAACAAGATCATGTTTCCCATCTCTTGCTGAACTACAGTTCTCTACAAGTTGTATTGAATCAAACACCTCAACTAAGAGATGGGGGAGGGAGGGAAGGGGATACCCTCTTGTGCAGGTGGTGTGATGTAAGGGCTGCCAGGAAGGCCCCATCTCACCCCACCCCCAGTGCTCAGCTTCTCTGTATGTTGTAGTTGAGATGAGCACTGGATGGCGAATCAATCCCCTGAATACCTTTCACTCCAAGATTGCTTTTCCATCTACTCTGCACGTGTCTTAAATGCCCCAATTTATATACACTTCTCCCTCTTTAGAATGTAAGGTCCTTGAAGGCAGGGACTGCTTGGTTTTTCCTTTGTAAGCACAGGACTTAGCTTAGTACCTGGATAGTATAGATTCAGAACTGGAAGGGACCTTAGAAGTCACAGAGACCAACCCCCTGGAGGAAATTGAAAAAGACAGAAGTTAAGTGACTTGCCGAGTGTCACACAGGCAATAAGTGTCTGAACACAGGCCTTCCTGACTTTAACACCAGTGTCCTATTACTCCTAATATGTGCTTGTGGATTGTTTCAAGTCCCAGTTTTTTCCTCTAACTGTGTGGCTTTCACCAAGGTGTACTAGGCAGCATGATGCAGAGGAAAGTAGCTGATTTGGACTCAGAGGTCCAGAGATATATTGGGCAAGTCACTTAAATTCTCTGGGCCTGTTTCTGCATCTGTAAAACAATGAGGGTGCACTCAATGAGGGTGACCTCAAAGGTCCCCTTTAGTTCTAAATCAATGATCCTATGTTCCTAAGAACTTCAAAGTCTCAACCAATAAAACTTTGCAATGCCTGAAATGCCACTATTAGGAACCATTCCTTTGGATTAAGTATGGCCTTCAAACTGTGGTCTTCACTTAAAAGGTAAAGCCCATGGGAGGAGTAACAAATTCAGTGTGAATTTATCCTATGTCTTTCATTCAACATTTATTAAGCCCCTAACACAGTCCCTTGCACATAGAAGACCTAAGGATGCAACAATGAAAAGGAATTTAAAATTAGGGAATTTACAGTCTAGTACGGGAGATGTGACGTGTTTCCTACCTGACAAAGGGAACGACCAAGGGACTAAGGAAGCCAGTGAGCCCCAGACACCTGATGGGCACAGTGGGGCGGATGTGGGGCTCATTAAGGACAAACAAGCATCAGGATCCCACAACTTTGCCTAGAGTTAGCTCTATGTATATGCCTTAAAAGGACAAAAATGATGGAAAGTAAACCTTACAAATAAGGAAACTTAGGGGAGAGGAAGGGGAAAGAAGTGTGCACTGACTTAACTTTCAACCAGAGAATAAGATTGAAACCCAAGTCCTCTGATTCCAAATCCACTACCTCATGCAGGTTAATGATTATTCAATAACCAAATTCAAATCGAGGCACAACTAAACTTTCATGAATAAAACTCAATTCAGCTTTCTTATTGTACTCATGAGCTCCAGAATGACGAAGGTCTCATTATCTGTGCCAATCAATTTACATCTGAATGGTGCATGGCTATCCAATATAAACCAGATTATTTTAATTACAAAAATCATCCACACAATCTAAAGTGACACTTCCTTCTCTTCCTTGCCCTCAAAGGGGAGTCCCAGATAAAGCTGCCAAAAGATTAAGCCTTCTATTTTATTCAGGGCTCAGACACTGTTTTGCCTAATTTTTTTTTTTTCCAAACCACACATCACCCAGGAAACACAGCTCTGTACAACCATTGGCTGTTGCTTGAGTTAAAGAAGAGCCTGAGCTCAGCTCTGGAAGAGAATCACGATCCAAAAGGGAGAAAAGAATCAGAGAGGAAGAATTAAGCTCAACAATTTCTTAAAAATGCATTACATTGACAAAATGCTTTCACTCCTCAAAGCATGCTTTGTCATGAGGTAGTGTGACGTTGGGGAAAGAACTCTGGATTGGCTGTTGGGGCCCCTTCAGTTTTGGCTATAATTCTATCACTTACTAACTGTGTTATTCCCTTC
>NW_020954569.1:67768646-67787086 GCF_900497805.2 Vombatus ursinus | reverse complement strand
CATGAACTCTTAAGTTCCAGCCAGACTGGCCTATTATCTCTTCCCCAAACCTGACATGCTATCTATCTCTCATGTCTCTGGCTTTGCATAGCCCTCCCCAATGCTGGAGATACACTCTTTCCTCACTTCCTCACTTGAGCCTCAGGGCTCAAGCACCATCTGTTACAGGAGGCTTTCCCTGGTTCCAAAGCCCCATCTCATCCACCCAGGTGCTAATGTCTTCTTGGGCCCCTATATATATTGTACCTGCTGTTCATCTATCTATTTATTTATTTAGCCATTCGTTCATTCATTCATTCATTCATTCGCATGTTGTTTACCCTGATAAAATATAAGTTCCTTGAGGGCAAGAACTGCCTCATTTTTGCTTTTTGCAACCCTAGAAACTAGAAAAGTACATCATATATAATATTCGATTAATGTTTATTTAATTGAATTAAACATGACCTTGAACAAATCAGCTCCTAGACCTCAGTTTCTTTTCAATTACAAAATAAATGGGAAGCACTAACCTATTTCTAAGGACAATTCCAGTTCTAGCCCTCAGGGATATGTTGGATCTTCTATTTTATCTGATCTTACTCCATACCCACAAGATAGGGTTTATTATGTCCGTTTTGCAGATGGGAAAACTGGTACACAAGGATATGAAATGTCACCCAGAATCCAGAAAGACCCTGGCAGTTCCATGTAGCCACTTTATCACCAACAGGTTCCTAGAATTAATATCTTTGAAGCATTCTTATGGAAAGAGCAAATATTAGTGACAAAGCCAAAAATTAGAATTCTTTCCATGAAACAAGAACATGAAAAGGGCATTGAACAGAGAATCAGAAGACCTGAGTTCTAATCCTGTCTCTATCATTAACTAGTTGGGTGAACTTAGACAACTCATTTACTCTTTATGGGCCTCAGTTTTCTCATTTGTAAAGTGATGGGATGGGCAAGATGACCTTTTGGGTTCCTTCCCACTCTCACATTATGAGAATAAACCAAAGGATTTGAAGATCCTTTAACACTTCAGAAAAGTGCAGGTAATCAGAAAGGTTAAAAAGAAAATAGAGATTAGAATGAAGATGGGGAATTGGAGGGTTTCCAAGGGCTTAAGGAAGCAGCACTTACCTGTGATCCTGCCTATTGTCCCCTGCACAAAGTTTCCAGCATACCCAGCAACATGAGCTCCAAGACTGTAGCCAATCAAGTGAACATTCTCAAGAGAAAAATGCTCCTTCTCCTAAAGTCACAAAAATATATTCATTAGAGGCCTGGGTTGGTCAGTCAGGATGACTGGTTAAGCAAAGTCCTAACTGGTCCTTGACAGAAAGACTCCTCTCTCTGGGATCCATGGGTGTTTGAAATGTTGGCTTGAGATCCTCAAGCTCAAGGGAATGAGAGATTGTGAGGGAGGTTGGGGCCAAGGCTCATGACTCCAATTCAGGCTGTCTAAGAACTGTAAGGAAGGGCCTGGCTAGAAGCTACCAGCAGGGCCCATTGATCCTCTACCAGCACCTCTTGGTCACTTCAGGTTGGAAGGAAGCATGGTGCAATGGGGCTATATTTGGAGAATAGGGATTGTTTCATCTGTGTCTTTGTATCTCTCAGCACCTAAGCACATTGCCAAGCACATAGGAGATGTCTGTTGAATCAAATAGAATGGAAAATGGAAAAGAAATACCTCAAATTGCTGGTCACAGTCTTCTTCCTAATGGCTCAATGACAGGATTTTCCCATAAGCTCTCCACCCTTCCATCCCCAATTCTCCCCCACCCCATTTCTTCTGATATCATAGACAGAGTAATCACACACGGAGTCAGGAAGATTCCAGATCCCACACTGACACTGTCTACGTGACCCTGGGCAAGTTGCTTAGCTTCCCAAAGCCTCAGTTTCTTCATCTGTAAAATAGAGAGGTTGGATTCAAGGACCTCTAAGGTGCTTTCTAACGCTAAGTCTATGATCTTCTGAATCTCTGTGCTCCCACATCCACCCCAGTGTACTGCCAGGCTTTAAGTAAAGAGGAGAGTAGCCATCTTTGCAAAGAAAAAGTTGAAGATGCCTAACTTGAGGAAATAGGTAGCTGTGAAGAGGTCATTATCCCCATGGCCCAAGGAAGAGGTCTCCATAGACTTAGGTAGAAGCTAAAGGTGATGATCTTGACAATTCAGGCCAGAATCCTCTCCCAGTTCACCCAATTCCTCATACAAAACTAAGGTTTGGGCTTGGATGATCCAGACAATTACTTCATTTTGCTAGTGCAGACCTGTTCTATGTTATCCTGTGGATGCCTGGTAAATAGTTAACATGTAAAGAGGGGATTCAAGACTTCCTTCTTCATGCTCAGTGTTCTAAGCTACTTATTTAGATGTAGTGAATTTGCTTCAAACTCCCTTAGAAAGTTAGTTAGTATCCAGCTACCCAGGATCAGCAACTACCACCATGGAACCTCCTAAGCACCTTTAAAATTGTAAGAAGGCCCTGGCTTCCAGCCACTTCCAATAAAACCATGGAATTTAGAGCTAGCTGCCAGGGACTTTAGGCATCAATCCAAGCCTCTCATTTTACTACGGAGGAAGCTGAGGCCAGAGGGATGAATACCTTACCCAAGGTTACATAGGTAGTTTCTAACCCAGGACTCAAACCCAGGTCCAGCTTAATTTCTTATTCTTTGCATTAAACCATGATGCCTTGGGCTAAAACATGGGTTTATAACATTAGCAAATATGACAGGATCAAATCTTAGGAACCTTAGAGGCCATCTAGTCTGACCCCCCCATTTTACAGATGAGGTACTTGAGTAGAGATTTTTGTTGTTGTTCAGTCATTTTTCAGTCATGTCCAATTCTTCATGACCCCATTTGAGGTTTTCTTGGCAAAGATCCCGGAGTGGCTTGCATTTCCTTCTCTAGCTCATTTCACAGATGAGGAAACTGAGGCAAACAGGGTGAAGTGACTTGCCCAAAATCACATAGGTAGTCTGAGGTTGGCACCCTATCCACTGTGCCACCTAGCTGCCCTGAGTATTGACTTATCCAAGCCTAAATAGTTAACAAACAAAAGACCTTGGATTCAAACCCAGGTGCTATGATTCTGAATCTTCTACCACACTCTTTCCACTGGGCCAGAACATATTATAAGTCAAATCCTCTCCTGGAAAATACGTTGACTAGGAAGACTTCTGTTTAACACCAATAAAAGGTTTCCTCCACATTGAGCCAATGACTCAGCTTACTCCAAACAATGTTTGATTCTACAATTCCAACCCAACCAAAGAACTTCACTGGGTCCTTGGAGTTCACTGTAACAGGAACTGACATAGTTTCCTCTAATTTTAGAGTGCACTCCTCCCCCCCCCAATTACCTGCAGCCAATCCAGCATCTTGGCAATTTTAGAACCCACTTCCCTGGTGTTGTTGACAGCATCTGTATAGAGCTGATGGGCCAAGGGCAGCCAGTTCACCACGACTACATTAGCATCCCGCTCTCTCATCTGGAGGGCCGACACGAGCTTGAACAACCAATTGTCCAACATGCCACTCATCTGCATAGGAAAGAAGACAGGGTGCTGTTATTTTCCCTTTAAGTCTTGGGAGCTTCTCTCAACAACAGAAACTAAAGGTTGCCCTGAATCCTTCACACTGGTTACCCACAAATTAAACTTGTCACAACCTAGACTGAGCTCCATAAGGGCAAGAATGGTAGTTCAGGCTAAAAAGCTTATCTTCCCCTGCACTGTACACACATTCTGAATAAATCAGCAACAGAGACAATTCCAAGCAAAACTTTTATCAGGGTGGAGATGGGAAACCCCCTTTTCTCCCATCAAAACTTTCCTTTCTTAATTGAGCCAAATTTATAGAAATTAGAGCCATTCCCCAATTGATAAATGGTCAAAGGTTATGAAGAGATTTCTTCAGAAGAAAAAAAATCAAAGCTTTCAAGTCACATTTTAAAAAAATGCTCTAAATCACTAATAATTAGAGAAATGCAAATTAAAACAATTCTGAGGTACCACCTCACACCAATCAGATTGGCTAGGATGACAGAAAAGGAAAATAACAAATGCCGAAAGGGTTTTGGGAAAATAGGTATTGTTTGTGGTAGCAAAAGATTGGAAACTAAGGGAATGCTGATCAGTTGGGGAATGGCTGAAGAAGTTAACGGCATATGAATGTGACAGAACACTATTGCTCTGTAAAAAAAAAAATAATGAAGGAGATGGTTTCAGGAAAACCTAGGAAGAGGCTTATGAACTGATGCAAAGTAAAATATGCAGAACCAGGAGAATCATCTACACAGTAATGGCAATATTAAAAAGATAATCAACCGCGAAAGATTTAGTAGCTGTGATCAATATGATGAAGCATGCCAACTCCAAAAGACTCATAATGAAACATGCAATCCACCTCCAGATTGAGAAGCGATGGACTAAGATCGAAGATTAAAGCATTTTTTTTTCTTGTTTTTAGGGTGGGAATGGAGGTGGGGCCAGGGAACCTAGCTAACATAGAAATGTTTTGCATAATCTTGAATATATAGTGGGTCTCATTTCTTGCTTTCTCTTATTTTGTTTTATTTTTAATTTATTAAATAAAACAAGCATTTCCATAACAGTAGAATTTTTTAAAAGATTGCACATGACAATGCAAATCTATTATATACAACTTGCTATTCCTTTTAAATATGTGATCAAGTTATCATGCAAATTTCTTTTCTTCCTCTTCTCAATGGGCAGGGGGTAGTAGGAGGGAGAGAATTTCAAACTGAAAATAAATTTTTTTTTAAAAGAACTTTCCTTCCCAATGTTTCAATCTTTCAGGGCTCTGCTGAAAGTCTAGGTTAAATCTCAGAAATTGGACTGAACCTGTGCTACCATTGATATAGGGGAGCTCCCAGACAGGAAATTCCATTTACCAAATCAGATCTTTTAATTCCTCTGTAATTTATAATCTTAGAGAGTTGACTGAGGCAGTAAGAGCTTAAATGTTTTGCCCAAGGTCACAGTGCTATTTTGGGACAGAGGTAGGTCTTATACCCAGCTCTTCCTACCTCTAGCCCTGGCTGCTTCTCTATCCCCTCCACCACAGATGCCTCCTAATCTCGGAAATTAATCCATATGAAAGTGTCAGTAAGGGATAACTTCTTAAGGTTTTTTCTGTCCCAGTCCTCACCTTTTGAATAGCCCATTCAAAATAGTCTGAGTCCTAGTGTAGAGTTCTCTGGGAGCAGATGACTTAACAAGTTCCCTTCTCTGATAGAAATGTGGAGAGGTATTTTCTCTTATGCAAATGTAGAGAAATAACAAGTTACTATTGTCTAAGTCACCATCTACTAGGGCCGGAAAAAAACTGGGGAATTCTTTGTTCCCACAGCTGGGACAGGGGAAATAGGGTCAAATGTAGAATGCATTTTCCTCAAAAAAGCAATGTTATAAATTAAAGTTAGGTATATTGAAAAGTCACTTCTAGTACATTATGGATTAATCAGATTTTTGAGGGCTGGCCTGGGAATATAACTACTGTGACTTGCTTTATTCCCACGTTTCCCACTCCACCCAAGCAACTTATAGTCTTTAAGGAGATATCAAACTCTTGGTAAACTGAGGACTGTTTGCATTTTGATCTAACTCAAGGGTTCTCCAACTCTGAGGTCTGTGAGGGCTGGGACCTCTTATCTACATTGTGCAACTCCTAGTAAACAGTAGACATTAAATAAGTGTTTATCTAATTGTATTAAATTTCAGAGAAGTCCAGTGTGGGAGCTGATGCTAACTAGGTATTTGACCCATGAAACCTCTCCCAGCCTCAGTTTCCTCAGCTATAAAATGGGGATAATAATAGCACCTACTCCATAGGGTTGTTGTAAGGATCAAATGAGATAACATATTTATAAATTTAGCAAAATGTTTGGGAAATCTTTTTTTTGTCTTGGCTAGGCAATGGGGTTAAGTGACTTGCCCAGGGTCACACAGCTAGTAAGTGTCATGTGTCTGAGGCCAGGTTTGAACTCATGTCCTGCTGAGTCCAGGGCCAGTGCTCTATCCACTGCCCCACCTAGCTGCCCCTATGTTTGGGAAATTTTAAAGAGTTATAAAAATGCTAGCTATTATTATTTTTAGGCAGGCAGACTCTCTATATGCCTCAAATCTTACCAGGTAGAAAAATGGCTGCATTTCCCCTGCATAGGGCCAGTTCTGGTCAAGAAGGAGGAAGAGATCTTAGCACCCTCCTCCTATCACCTGGTGATTAATGTCAAAATAACTACACTGTGTGAAGTCGAGGAATTTCTCACTACTATCATGAACATTTTATGGCTTACATTAACATATCAATTTAGAAAAGCTTTTCTTCCTCACCTTCCCTAATTAGCACTATCAGAACCCTGATCAGCTGGTGGAAGGGAGGGAGAAAGAACAATATTCAAAGTAATTCTACTAGCATTTACTAATTATCTCCTACGTGACAAGCACCGTACTAGACACTAGGTGTGCCAACACAAAAATAAAACACAGGCCCTGACTCCAAGGAGCTTAGACACTCACAGACTTTGACACTTCAATGGAAGACAGCAAGAAACACTAGCAAAACTCATGGTAAATAGAAAGG
Source organism: Vombatus ursinus (assembly GCF_900497805.2). Lineage (NCBI taxonomy): Eukaryota > Metazoa > Chordata > Mammalia > Diprotodontia > Vombatidae > Vombatus > Vombatus ursinus. Next base: position 67,780,484 of record NW_020954569.1, on the reverse strand, counting down.
AAACTGTTGAAGCTACAAGCATTGGCAACCCCTTTTTAATAATGTTTTGCTTAGTTGCTTATGTGATTTGATTGTTATTTGTGGGGAGGGGTGATGTTAGTTCTTTGTAGTGTAGTGGTGCAGCTAGTAAGATTATTGTATGTAGTGGTACAGCTAGTCCTGGACCTGGAATCAGGAAGACCTGAGTTCAAACCTAGCCTCAGACACTATCTGTGTGACTTTGGGCAAGTCACTTAACCATTTTCTACCTCAATTTCCTCTTCTGTAAAATAGAGTTATTAATAGCACCTATCTGCCAGGATTGTTGTAAGGATTAAATAAACTAACATTTATAAAATGTTATGCAAACCTTAAATACTATATAAATGCTAGCTTTATTATTTGTTCAATGCTTCATTTTACTTGGAGAAAATATTTTTGTGGGTTGCTTAAAAAAAAACCTACCAATTTAACTTAGAATTTTTAGTGCAGACGGTTGTTTTATGAATGAATAACCTCCCTAGTCACACAATCATAAAATATTAGAGCTAAAACATGACTTAGAGATAAACTAACCTTCTCACTCATCCAAAGTCTCTGAAGCTCAATGTTAAAGCCCTTTTTGTTGAAGGCTGCTATGAGTTGGTCTTTCAACACATGCTGCTCTGATAGTATGTCCCTAAGAGCTTCCGAAATTTTGAACCAGCCCATCTCTCTGTAGAAGAGGGCACTGAGCCAGCAGCTTCTCCCCCCCCCACCTCCATCCCAGCCAACTCTTCTGGCTCCTCTTCAGATTCAGACTCCAGCCAACTCGACACCCAAAGAGGGATGTTGGGAGGCAGTGGTTGACCAGTGTAATTAAACACAATTAAAGGGCTTCTTAAGTGGCAGTTGGGCTCCACTGCTGCTGCTTTGAGGAGCTCCATGGGTAAGCCTGGTATATGCCAGGGATAATGCCTGCTGTCTGCCACCACAGGCTACAGCTGGAATACAGCCTGCTCCTTAAATTCAGTGCCTGAACTCATTCTTTACAGATGCCTGAAATGCAAACAGCAAGCAAGGAGGATGGGGTTGGGGTGGGGAGGACCAGAAGCCTAGATGTTCATTTTAATTGGACATCTCAAAGGAAACCAGATACTCATAAAACTACAGAGCTCCCTCCCCCAGAAGCTCACCGTCCATCCGTGGATGATGAAGAAGGTTTTTGCTGTTGTGTTGAAACCACAGTCTTTTAAATGTTGATCATGGCCCCTGGAGAGATAGCAGCCTTCATGCTCTGGGTCCTTGGAGGTTTTGATATAAAACCGCACTGTGGGCTTGGCAGGAGGGTGCACTGTATTAGTCTGGGTATGCTCAGTTAAGTTTTTATCTGTGGACAAAGGAACATAGTTGGATGCAATTGATATGTCAAGATTCTAGTCTAGGATGTACTGCTAACTAGCTGTGTGACCTTGGACATATTGCTTTAGCTCTCTGGCTTCATGTTTTTCATATGACAAACAATAATAATAACCAACATTTGTATGATGCTTTCTGGTTTCAAGGTGCTTGTTATATATTATCTCATTTGATCCTCACAATAACTCTGTGAAGCAGGGAAGACAGGTCCATGATAATCTCCATTTTATAGATGTGGAAACTGAGGCTCTGAGTTTCAATGATTTGCCCAAAGTGACATAGCTGAAATTCAGTTCAATCCAACCAAGTATTCATTAAATGCCTTCTATCTCTAAGGCACTATGGTAGGCAAGGACAAAAAGAAAAAAAGCCCGGAAGAACAAGGGAAGAAACCAGGATCCTCTGACCTGGAGTAGTTTTTTTTGTTATTGTTGTTGTTTTTTCTATCCAGTGCTCTTCCAAATAGTTACCTCTGAAAATGACACTATACCACCCTTTTCACTATATTATCCCACAGATAGATGACCCAACAAAACCACTTTGGCAATCTTGTGATAACAAAAGCAGAAGTACTATAGTCTCTTCTCTCCCTGCCTCTCTCCTCTCTTCTCCCCTCTCTCTTCACCCTCTATCTCTCCCTCACTTTTCTGTCTCCCTTTCTTTCTCTGTCCTTCCTCCTTTTATCTCCCTTTCTCCTTCCCCCTCATTTGACCTCCCTTCTTTCTCCCTCTCTCCTTCCACACCACACACACACCATTACAAAAGCAATCTCTTTTCTTCCTTCCTTTCCCTTCACCCCTTCAAAAAAAATTAAAATGTTACAGAGAGAATGATAGAAGATAGACTGAGTCATAAGTTCATCAAAAGTTCTTTTCAGCCCCAGCAAGCATCCCCATAGTTCCTAACTCTAGGAAGTGAGTCTTCCCTATGGCTCAGCCAGTACCAGTAATGCCTGTTTGTTTGTTTTTTGTTTTTGTTTTTTAATACAGGGGTTGTTGCTGGGTCCTGCATCCATCTGCAGTCTCTTAGACAGTAGATTGACCTCATTCAGCCATCTCTTGGGATTTCCCAGAAAATCATCTTGATAACAGGCTGGAAAGTTGTCATGGCATACCAGGTAGGATGGTGGATTCAGATTTAAGGTGTACAAGGAATAAAGAATTGAGAATGGGAGGTAGGGGAAAGAAGCAGCAAACCAGAAGGAAAGAGAGCGAAGGTTCCTAAAGGAATTTCAACTCAGTGCATCATGTTCTGACCTCTCTCCTGTACTGTGCTAAGTCCTATGTGGAGAACACACAAGAAGGCATCATCTTTGGCCCTAGACAAAGCTTACAGGGGGCAGCTAGGTGGCGCAGTGGATAGAGCACTGGCCCTGAAGTCAGGAAGACCTGAGTTCAAATCCAGCCTCAGACCAAACACTTGACACTTACTAGCTGTGTGACCCTGGGCAAGTCACCTAACCCCAATTGCCTAAAAAAAAAAAAAAGCTTACAGTTTAGATATTACTAGATTAATTCCTCCACTGCCCTAACCCAGATGGGGGGGGGGGAGGTGGGGGGGTAGGACTAGGGAGGAGAGAGCAAGATATTCCTGAAAAGAAAAAGGAATTAACTACAGGAGATAGGTGTATATGTGCACACCTGGGCAAGATTTAGTTTGGTTTTCTTTATCCCTCGATGCCTTTCCATCTATTGTCCAGTGGCCAATAAATCCTTAAATTACTAGACTGTTAGGGCTGAAAGAGAATTTAGTTATTGTCTTACCTGAACTAACACTTTTATTTTAGAGATGGAGAAATTGAAGCCAAAAGAGATTAAGTGACTTGTGACACAGCTCATTAAAAAGCTTTGAAACTCCAAAAAATTATATACATGCTTTTTTTTAGTTGCTTCAGAACTGCATTTTTATTATTTACAATCTCCCAACCCCATACCCCAATCCAAGACTCTTAAAACATTAGTTTTTAATTTTTTGTGTGTCAAAGACCCCTCTGTCAGTATAGTGAAGCCTATGGACCCCTTCTCAGAATAGTGTTTTTAAATGAATAAAACAAAATACATAAGATTACAAAGGAAACCAGCTATGTTGAAATGCAATCGTTAAAAAAATTTTTTTTTAAGTTCATGGGCCCCAGGTTAAGAACCCCTGTCTTAAAAGGTTTTTTAGAGAAAGTAAATTTGTAAGCAGCCATGGGCATTTTCTGTTAGCTCTTCTAAACTAGGGCAGTCATAAAGTTCAAACTAGTAAGGTGCCGTTTGGGAGTCACCCACCACGCCTTCCCAATTGCTTCACTAAATTGACTTAGAAAGTTCAAAGGTATTTGCTGCCATCCTAATATTCAAGCTGGACACCTTCTACACAGAAACTCGCGGAGCTATATCTGGAGAGAGTTGTGGAGAAGGGTCAGAGCAGGAGAAACGGAAGGAAGAGGAGGAACAAACAGAGGTGATGCTCGGGCATCAAAAACTGACAAGGCAAGCAACTTCTCTGAACACAGTTGCTGCTCCAAACTCCCAAACCACGCGCTAGTCAAGCCAGAGGAGAGTAAACTTTCTTGGAATTGGAAAGCGATATCCTCCCTCCTCCTATCTTTCCAGGAACCTATGCCAGATTAAAATAAACCAGCGAGCTCTCCCTCTTAATCCTGAAGAATCGATGACCAGGGGGAGGAATATTAAAGGCAAGACGAGTTGCTGTCACCTTGGTAGAACGAACACTGGTTAAAATAAGTATAATTTTTAAAAGCTCGGGAGTGGGAGGTGGAGAACTTAAAACCAGATTGGCCTCAGTTGTCTTTCTATTGCCACGCGATGGGAAGATGCCCTGGGGATAGCTAAATTAAATCTTAAGAACAAGTGGATACAGAGAGCAATTAAGAAGGATGAGAAAAAGACCGCGGGGGAGAAAGAGAAGCTAAGAGGCGCAAATTGTGGAAAAGAAACCAGAAAGAAAAATGAAAATAAATGAGCATTACCTTTCAGTCGCCCCTCTGGACCATCAGGGTTTGTGTTTCCCGCGGCAGCAGAACAATAGAGACTCCAGAGGAAAAGCAGAGAAATGAAGCTTCTCATCGCTTCCCCACCGCCGCCTCCCCTCCCGCTAAGCAGGAGGAAGAAAAAGGGTAGGGATATTTCTTCTGCAAAGGAAGGAAATCCTTTTGCGAACCTTAGCTGCACTTTGCCTTTTCTTCCTCTGGGAGATAATGAGGTAAAAGACAAGAAATTCGTGGGGGAAAAAAATAGTAAAGAGGGGAATATGGGTAGTAAGGAGTGTGTGTGTGTGTGTGTGTGTGTGTGTGTGTGTGTGTGTGTGTGTGTGTAGGGAGACAGAGAAAGACCTTGAACTATATTAGCCCACAACCTCAGCAGCCAAGGGGATGACTTGCTGTCAAGGAAGGAGGTCGGGGTGGGAGAAGTTGTAGTTTTTAAAAGTATCCGAGTCATCTGACCCATCGCCAGATGGTAATTTGCCTAATTTATTCGAAGTCCCGAACTCTGATTGGTCACACCTTCCCCAACTCAAGGCCAAACTCGCCAAAGTTTGAATGAAAGAGCCGCACACCCACCTTATGACGCATTCTTACGGTTGGACCTGGTGAGTGGAGTGCTCCGCGCGCTTACACACACACACACACACACACACACACACACACACCTACCACCAAGGGAGAATCTTGTGTGTAGATAATCTCCTTCACTTCAGGAAAAAAAAAAATATCCCCTAGGATAAGCCACCTTCCTCCTCTTCTTCCAAAGCATTTCCCTCCCCACCTCCGAGTCCCACAAAGTTTTCCTCGCCTCCCCGCTGTATCCTGAGGTGCGGTGGAGGGAGCGTTGAGGGGAGGGAAAGGGAGCCCTTATGGCCGATCAGATCTCTTCTCTCCTCTCCCATCCTCCTGAGTCGGCTTGCAGGTGACAGAAAGATCAATAAGGGACAATGAGATCGAGGTGGGGTTGACTGGGTCCATCTGTTAACTAGACAGACTGAGGGAGGGGAAGTGGAGATCATTCGAGGTCTACCCCCAACGAGCCGAGTCTCTCCTAGCCCCTAGAAGAGCTTGTAGGGCGCTTAACACAGTGCGCGGCACTTGCAGCTCAGAAAACCTCGTGGAATTAATTTGGAAAACGCGGTACAGTCGACCATTTGGGGACAGCTCCAAAACCTTGGAACTGAAAACTTCCAAGAGCAAATGGCCCACTCCGCAAACACGCGCACACACCATTCTCTCCTCCTCTGGATCTCTCTCTCTCCCCATTTCCTTGGCTTTTTCTCCTCTGCCTTTCCTTCCTTCTTGCACTCTTTTCCGTCCTTCCTCCTAATTCCCTCTGTTCTATCTTCTCTCTCTCTTCCTTCCCTCCCCGGGCTTCTGACCCTGAGAAAACAGCGCCACCGGTTTCTTCTCTGGGCTTGGGACCCACAGTCCTGGCCGAGAGGGACCGACGAAGTGAGAGGATTCTGCGGATTAAACCCAGTTTTAAAAAGAAAAAGAAAGGAAAAAAAACACCTTTTGGGCAGCCAGGAGAGAAGCTAGAGGGAAAAAAAGCCACTTTTTTCTCCCCTGAGCAGAGGTGCCACCCGATGGGTGCCGGGAAGATAAATTCGGAGAGAATCAGGAAAAAAAGACTTTGACCGCGAGTAACCCCTCTCAGGCAAAGCAAGGGGCGGGCTCCCGGATTTAGCCTGAGAGCAGGGGTGGGTCTGGGACCGGGCGTAGGGAAGGGATGTAACACACCAAGATCCACTCCACCTACCTGGTGGAGAGACTGTTTTTTTCTCCTGTACACGCCCTCCCCCCCAAGTCCATTTACCCCACCGATGTCACAGCTGTGTGCTCAGGGCGCCCCTGCAGTCTGCTTTCCAAAGTTTTCAGGGGTCCCTTCCCGACTGCAAGTCTCGGCTTTCCCACGAACCAGAAGAGGGGAGTAGAAGGGAGGACAGAGAAGAGCGCAAGAAGGGAAAAAAAGGCAGAGGAGGAAAAGAAGAGAAAATAGGAAGAAAGGAAGATCCAGAGGAGAGGAAATAGGGGTGTGTGTGTGTGTGTGTGTGTGTGTGTGTGTGTGTGTGTGTGTGCGCGTGGTGGGCAACTTGTTTTCAGATGTTTAAGAAAAATTTTTCCCAGGGAAAAGGATGCATATTATGTTACCTTTGACTCATTTTACGCGAGCGCACACACACACACACATACACACACGCACACACACACACACAGAGTCTGCCATCGGTGATAAACGAACACGCAGCTCCAGGAACCTGAAAGCACCTTTGCTTGAGCAACTCCTGAAACAGTGATCGTCTGTTCCCCATTTGATAAGAAGAAATCAAAGTTATCAATAGTCAACATGAAAAAATGCTCTAAATCACTAATTAAGAAATGCAAATTAAAATGATTCTGAGGTATCACCTCATACCTGTCAGATTGACTAAAACGACAGAAACGGAAAATTGCTGGAGGGATTGTGGGAAAATAGGTACACTAATAAACTGTTGGTGGAGTTGTAAACTGGCTCAACCATTCTGGAAAATAATTTGGAACTATGCCCAAAAGGCTATAAAACTGTGCATACCCTTTGACCTAGCAATACTGCTTCTAGATCTGTATCCCAAAGAGATCAAATAAAAAGGAAAAGGAGATTTTATATATGTGTGTGTATATGCCCTTTTTGTGCAAAGAGTTGGAAATGGAGGAGATGCTCATCATTTGGGGTAGTTATGGTATATGGATGTGACTTAGTGATATAAGAAATGATGAAGGGGATGGTTTCTGAAAAGCTTAGGAAGATTTATATGAACTGATGCAAAGTTAAATGAGCAATGTACATAGTAAGACAACAATGTACACAGTAACAACAATATCGTAAGGATGAACAAATGTGAAAGACTCTGATCAATACAGCAATCCAAGAAAATTCCGAAGGACTCAAGATGAAAAATGCTATCCACCTTCAGAGAGAGATAACTAATAGATTCCAATTGCAGATTGAAGCAGACCTTTTTCATTTTTTTTATGTTTCTTGCTTTTTATTGTTGTAATTTTCTGCAAAATGGCTAACATGGAAATGTTTTGAATGACTTTTACATGTATAATTGATATAACATTTCTTGCCTTCTAAATGGATGGGGGAAGGGCAAGATAAGGAAAGAATCTGGAACTCAAAAAAATTTTAAATGAATATTTAAAATAAATAAGTAGATAAACAGACAAATAAATAACTAAAGGAAAAGCAACAATCTATTCAGTTTTGAATATAGGGATTAAGCCACTGTATAAACATTGTTTTATTGAGGCTCTAAAGCAGTGGTGTCAAACTTAGATAAAATAGGGACCACTAAACTGTGTGTAAGCATTCCTTTGGGCACATGCTAACTTAGAAAACCACATGCTAACATTATTTATATTTTATTGTATTTTTTGTTAAATATTTCCACAATACATTTTAACTCGGTTTAGGTCACACTTGGGAGTGTTGCAGTCCATATGCATAGATGTTTGACATCTCTGCTCTAAAGGATGCCATTTCGGGACTGGATTTCCAGTTTCACTACTACACTTCCTGTCTTCTGTCATTCCTGAGTGCATTTTTCTTTCTTTTTCTCTTCCTTACTCTGTTCAGAGTCATCCTCAAAAGTCCAAACCCTCTGCAAATTTTGTCTGTTTCATTTATTAGTGTCAAGGTGTAGGTTACTATAACATAATCTGTGGGTACAAACATAAGCTTTAAACCTTGAAGGGAAATTAGAGATCCTGTAATCTGATTCCCTCATTTTACAGATGAAGAAACTAAAGCTAAGGGAAGGGGAATGACTTGTTCAAGGTCACATAGGTTGTTCAGTAGCAGTACCATAATCCAAACCTAGAACCCTTTGACTCCAGATCTCTCCACTATGTCATAAAGCAGCCACCTTTTCATTCAATGACAAAGTAGAGCTAGAGTAGAGCTAGACCAACTTTTTTTGGTCCCTATATCCCTTGGATTTTAGTAAACCTTCTGGCGCCCTCTAGACAACACAAAAAGAAAGAAATTCTAAAGTGACCATGCATCTACACATAAAAATAATATTAAGAGATTAACCTAAATAGGATAATATAGTTATTTACCAAATATTCCCCATATTCTCTTGATAAGTCCCTCATATGCCAGGTTAGAAACCTCTGAGCTAGAGAAACCTTAAAGTCCATCTAAACCAACATCTCTATTTTTTAGATGAGAAAATTGAAGCTCAGAGAGCTTAAATGACTTTTTAAAGGCTCACACCACTAATTAGAAACAGAACAAGTTGCTGAAACCCTGTAAATTCCTGACTGAACTGAGCAATTATGGCCCATGCCATGCAATAGAGGCTGAGAGGGGCTGCTGAGGTCTTTTAGACCTTTGGTATGTGAAAATTCTTTGATTGCCAGTTGGTTAGAGCCCCACCTTGTGTCTCCACACTGTAATTTCATTTTAACCTTGCTGGATTAACTTTTAATCAAAGCATCAGTACCATTATTTTTCTGCAGAGGTACATCTGACCTAGATTGACCTCAATTTGGTCTCCTTTGGACTTCGGGCTTAATCAGTCAACAGGATGGAGTGCCAATTATGGACAAGGTAGGATATGTAAGCACCAATTTAATGATATGAGCAACTAGTGGGATAGGCAAATTATGAGAGAGGGTAGAGATTGGGGGCAAATAAGCATGGGATAGGTTTGGAAGAAAATCTGGAATCAAATCCTGCCACAAGTTAAAAAATACATAAGACTTGACCTCAATCCTTCATTAATCATCTTCTCGTACTATGCCTAGGACCTGTGTAGGGAACACAAATATAGATGTCATGTCTGCCCTAGAAAAGCTTCTAGTCTACCTGGAGAGTTAGGATAATCATCCATGCAACAGAATGAGGCTAGATATTATATAAGCAAGTGTTAGATCATGTGGTGTAGATTGTGGGTTTCACAGAACAGAGACATCGCAGTTCACATAATCTAAACCAATAGCTGACTAAGAATTCTGTCTACATTATTCCAAACAAGTGATCATCCAGTCTTCACTTGGAAACTTCTTGTTAAGGGGACCCTACTACTAGTAAAGAAAGCCCATTACACTTTGGGACAGTTATCATTGTTAGGGCGCTCTTTCTTCCATGGAGCTGAAATGTTCATCTCTGAAACTTCCACTTATTACTCCAAATTCTGTCCCTCTGAAAACAAAAGAACAAGTCTCTTCTCCATGACAGTCCTTCAGGTTCAGAAGTAGCTATCAAGTCCTCCTCTCCACCCTCACCCAACCACCAATATTCTCTTCATCAATCAACACATCCCAAGTTCTTTCAGTTGATTTTCCTATGCCAAGGCCCTCTCTCCCAGAACTGAACTCAGTGCTCCAGATATTGTCTGATGAGGGTAAAGAACCTCCTGGTCTTGGATACTATGCCTCCCAATTCAGTTTAAGGTTTTCTTAGCTTTTTGGCATACCAAGTCACACCATTGATTCTTATTGATCTGCAGTACAAGAAAGATCATTGTGAACTAAAATAGCTGAGGAAGGCTTTTTGAAGGATATGGGACTAGAACTCGATTCAGAAGATAGGTAGATTTTACCTATGTCTCAATTGATCAATCAAAAAAGTGTTTATTAGAAATCTATTATATACTGTTGGTGGAGCTGTGAATTAGTATGATCATTCTGGAAAGCAATTTAGAATACGCTAAGAAGGTGGCTAAGATGTCCTTAGGCTTATACCCCAAGAAGGCCAAACACTAAAAGAAGAAACCTATATATACCAAGATCTTTATAGCAGCACTTTTGTGCTGGCAACAAACTGGAAACAAAGTAGGTGCCCATCTACTGGGGAATGACTAAATCAGGTGTGGGCAACCTACAGCCTTGAGGCCACATGTGGTCTTCTAGGTCCTTGTGTGTGGCCTTTTGACCGAGTCCAAGTTCTACAAACAAATCCTTTTATTTTTATTAAGGGGATTTGTTCTGTGAAGTTTGGATTCAGTCAAAGGGCCACACTTGAGGACCTAGAGGGCCACATGTGGCCTCAAGGCCTCAGGTTCCCCGCCTCTGGACTAAACAAATTGTGGTACATGAATATTTGTTATTAGGTCATTTCATGTCCAACTCTTTGTGACCCCATTTGGGGTTTTCTTGGCAAAGATATTGAAGCAGTTTGCCATTTCCTTCTCCAGCTCATTTTGTAGATGAGGAAACTGAGGTAAACAGGGTTAAGTGACTTGCCCAGGGTCACACAGCTAGTAAGTGTCTGAAGCCAGGGCTCATGAAGATGAGTCTCGCTAACTCTGGGTCCAGCACTCTATCCACGGTGCCACCCAGCTGTCTCAGTGAAATATTAATGGATATCAAATATGAAAAATTCAGAGCAGAATGGGAAGACAAATGAAATAATGCAGAGTGAAGTAAGAAGAACTAGGAAAATAATATAAATGAGTATAACAATGTACAAATACCGAATAAACAAAGGAAAGTGAATGGTATGGAATTAGAGTGACCTAACCTGTGCTAAAGAAGAGGTGAGAAAATGAATGCACCTCCCCTCTTCCTTCATTGGTGGGAAAGGGGACAATAATGTGCATGAAATGCTACATGCACTTCCAAATTCAGCTGATAGGGTTGTTATTTTGCTGAACTCTTTTCTTGTTTATCTTCTCTCTCTTTTTTTTTCTTTTTAGTTTTTCTTTAGAAGGATTGGCTCACCAGGTAGTGGAGGGTGTATTTGGAAATAAAAGTGATGTCACAACAAAAGATATCAATAAAAAATAAAGAAAAAAGTAACTGACTATATACAAAGGTAACAAAGAAGTTTAAGATACAGTCTCAACTCCAGGAGCTGACAATCTAGAAGGGAAGACAAGTTTTAAATGAATAAAAAGATAACACCATGAGGGAGGGAGTATATGATCAATCAAAATGTCAATTAGAAAAAAAATCTAGACAGCATATAATGTCATGCTAGTCTGTGTAGTACAGACAGTCACAGGTGGGCAAAGCAGAGATAAATCCCCATTGGTTTGGAGGTGGTCAGAGAGGTCTCAGATGAGGTAGTGATATGTGAGACTTATCTTGAGGAACAGAGAGACTTTATTCTGAGGTCTCAGAGACCGTCTTGTTCTTAGATCCAGCTGAGATACTGATTGCCTAAAAAGATCTAGGGTTAGGGGCTGGGCTTCTTCATGGTGGTTGCAGACGGAACAGGCCACACCATCCTGAACAGACATGAAGAGTAAATTCATTCATTCAACAAAAATTAATTTATTGCTTCAATAGAAGTAATACCATTGGAACATTGGATCTGAGCTTCCCGGGTTAATTTCTGAAGCACATGTTCCCAGGGACATCCAGGCCTTTGATGATGAAGAAGAAATCTTTTGGTCTCCATGATGGAAGGGGAGGGGAGGGTGCTGCATCAAAGAATGGCCACTGAGCCAGGAAGAGTTGTCCACTCAGTAAACCAT
>NW_020954569.1:67768516-67768618 GCF_900497805.2 Vombatus ursinus | reverse complement strand
AAAAGTAATGTATCTACCCTCTATCATTTTCTCTCTTCCATATGCACCCTGAAGAGGTTCTCTCCCTCCTGTGGGGGAAACTACACAGACTAGCACAGAGAG
>NW_020954569.1:67767183-67768481 GCF_900497805.2 Vombatus ursinus | reverse complement strand
TGCCCTCCTCCTCTCCCTCTTCCCAGTGACTATGGCAAGGGATGTAAGTGCTGCCTCGTGAGTGTAAAACTGAACCTTGAGCCACCAGCTGCCTTTTCTGCTTGTGTTTCTTTCACTGGGCATATGTCAAAGAGTGATGTTGCGATGGGTGTTTTCAGCCTAAGAAACAATCACATAAGTTACCAAAGTCAAGAGCTCCTGGGTCCCTCAACTGGAGCTGATGGAAAGCAGAAGTTCTTTGGAACTGAACTCTTCTCAGAGAAGAAGAGCCATGCCCTGGCTGCCCAGAAGATATGGACTTTAAAGGAGTTGTTTGGACAATGCAGTGCCAAGGTAAAGGTGAAATGACTGTTTAGCAGTCTCATAACATATTTTGTGTTTTAATATTTTAAATATCAACATGCTAGGAGATTCGAATAGGAGTTATGGGTTAAGGTATCATGTATTAAGTGTTTGTCAATGTGTGCTATGACTCTTGCACTTTAAGCATTTATTTTGTGTCAAGGAAGATAAAATAGCTGACCTAACTTTTTTGGAGACCTAGACTCCAGCCAAATCTAAGCTTAAGGATATGATAAAAAAAGACAGAGAAAAAGTGCTGGACCTCTCTCTTTCCAGGCCAGGCTCCCCCAGAACCAAACCTAGCCCATGTGAATGCAGACTGAGGGGCCCCTTACTGGAAGAAGGTATCCTACAGACCCCAGGGCCAACAGAGGCACTATTGTTAACTTAAGCACCTACCATATGAAGAGTAGTGTGCTGAAGGAGATAAAGTTTAAATAATATGTGATCCCAATCTTCAAGGTGCACACCATGTAGTAAATCAAGGATTATCTGCTTGCTCATCAAAACGATAAGCACCAGTCAAAGAAAACTGGGCATCAACTCCAGAAGATCAGTGACAAACAAGATGATCCAGGGCTAGAATGTTACATTTGATTTCTTCAAAACTTCTTTCAAAATGGGAAAAGTTAGGGAGACGTCCACTGGAGCTCATGCAGCTTCTCAATTAAAATCCTAGTTTTCCTTGAAATTTAACCTTCAATTATACACATCTGGAGGTGGATTTTGGAGTTAGATCAGTAATCTTCAGCAATTTCCTATATCTTTGGGGGCAATAAAGTAGAATTCTCTTTCTAATCTCTTACGACCAACAGGCTTAAGTTTCTCAAACTTCACCACCACCGTTAGGAGACATCTGAAGTGAGCCAAGTGATTCATAAAAAATGCTTGAACAGCAATAAACAAAATAGTGATACCTGGAAGGTTTTCGGACAGATGTTGGCTTAAGTTACAGA
>NW_020954569.1:67761141-67767142 GCF_900497805.2 Vombatus ursinus | reverse complement strand
GGAGATGAAATGCAGAGAATAGATTTCAAGAGGAAAATGACCTACAGTTTTAAAAAAAAAACCCTCTATGGATGAGTGTAGTACAGACTATCAGATTTTGTTTTATATCATCATTATCCCCAGACCAATCTAATCAAAGTTAAATAACCATTGATGAGAACTATGTAAAACTCTGGCATTCTGAGCCATGTTCATAGTTCTTCCCACTAACATCCTGGCTGGCCAAATCCTTGAGTTTAGGAAGAAAAATTCAGTGGATTACTGCCCACTCTATCTGCTGGAGGTTTTATTCTTTGTCCTAGAGCCCCAGATCTGGAACAGGCTTACTGTTCACTCTTAGATCCAAAAGAAGAAACTTAACAGGCTATCTGTCAAAGTCCCTTCTTTTAGTAGATAAAGAAACTGAGGCCCCAAGAGGTGAAATGACTTTCCTAGGATTGTGCTGGTAGTATGTGAGAAAAATGGGATTTGATCCCAGCAGTTCTGACTCCAAGGCCATACTGACATGTTAAGTGTAAAGAGCAAGTGTGAAAAAGACCAAAGCTGAGGGATTTAAAAACATGTGCAAGGAATGTTGTCAGATATGATTATTGTGCAAATTGGTTTTGCTTAACTATTTTTCTTTGTGACAAGGGAAGGTTTGTATTTGGGGGAGAGGATAGAGGGTAATAGCAGGAAATGACTCTGATGTTTAAAAAGCACCAATAAAATTTCAATTAATATCATACAAAAACCCACAACCCTATATTACCTAGAGCCTTCAATTGCTCAATTGAAACTCTTTTTAAGTGCTCTGGGGTGGGAACTAAATACCAAGGATGGGAGTGACTTTCAGAAAGGATAAGATAATTGCATAGGAGTCAGTCGAATAAAAGAAATTTGCCACAAATTGGAGTAGTTCATCTTGGCCCTGCTCCAAAACATCAGAAAGATTTCCCAAGGGAAGATCACATCCATTCATCTTTGAGAGGCCTCGCATCTCTGAACAAATGGGATAATAAAAGTCTAGAAATTCACGATGTGGCCTTAGATAAGTTACTTTCACTCAAACTTAATATGTACTCCTTATCTTTTCCCCAAATCCTCTCTTCCATAATTCCCCGTTACTGTTGCGGACACCACCATGCCCTCATTCATCCAGGTTGCAACCTCAGTGTCATCCTCCTCTCCTCACTCCAACTCATCCCACCTAGCCAATCAGTTGTCAAATCATATCATTCATACCTTTATTCACATCATATGTGTATATATATATATGTGTGCATATATATGTATGTATGCACACATATTTATATATATGTGTGTGTATGTGTGCTCATGTATCACAACTCCTCTTTGTGCCCACACACAGATAGCTAGATAGACAGACAGATAGATAGATAGATAGATAGATAGATCTGTGTGTATATCTATCTATCATCCATATATATATCTATATNTAGACAGACAGATAGATAGATAGATAGATAGATAGATAGATAGATAGATAGATAGATCTATGTGTATATCTATCTATCATCCATATATATATCTATATATATAGATATATAGATATATAGATATATATGGATGATTGATTGATTGCTATCCCATTTTCTCATATATATATGGGAATACATATACATATATATATAAAATTTTCTCTTCTTCCATAGCCATCAACCTAGTTCAAGCTCTCATGTCACACCAGGACTATTGCTATCACTTTCTCATTGGTATCCCTACCTGGGCTCTCCCCACTCCACACAGCTGCCAAAGTGATTTTCTTAAAGCTCTAATCTAACCATGTCACCCCTTCTCTCTTCTCAATTCCACATTAGACACATTCAATAAACTCCAGTGACTCTCTATTAACACCATAATCAAATATGTGTTTTGCCTTTGAAGCTCTTCACAACCTGCTCTCTTCTTACCTTATCAGTCTTCTCAGAACTCCATCTTGCCTCTCCATGCCTTACACTGGTTGTTCACTAATCCATGGGAGAATGTTGTCCCTTCCCACCTCTGCCTGTTAGAATCTCTGGCTTCCCTCAAAACCCAGCCTAAGTACTAACTTTTGCAGGAGGTCTTCACCCCCCCCACACACCCCCAACATCTCCTACCAGCTGCCCTCAGTTTCTTCACATAGAAATGAAGAGAATGATTTCTAAAATCCATGACAACTATGTGACTCCATGACCAACTGTGGCTCTAATGAATAATAACCATTTATTGAGTGTGCACTGTGCACGGAGAACCAAACTAGGCCCTGGGGGAAGGACACAAAGAGTGATATGTTATGGTCTTTGCTCTACTGGCTCTTATGGGTGCACTTGGAGAGTCAGAGTGGTATAGTGGCAAGAAGGCTAGTCCCAAGGTCAGGAGATCTCCGTTCAAATTATGAAGTTGACACTTACTGGCTGGCTGTGTGACTATGGCTAAGTCACAACCTCTCCTTTAGACTCAGTTTCCTCATCTAAAAAATGGGGCTAATGATGTTTATATAACAATATAAATAATATTAATTCATATAAATAGTATTAATTAATTAATTAATATAATAATAATATTTATACTACCTATCCCTACAGGATTGTGGTGAGGAGAATGCTTTGTCAGCCTTAAAGAAACTATCCCTCCCCTGGGCAGAGGTGGCAAGTCCCACATTGTACATATTTTCAGACTTTTTTTTTATGTATTAATCAGCTTTGCTGATTTTTCCTCTTCTTTTTCCTTTTTTTAAATTTAAAAATTTTAAAAAGACTCCTTGTTATATGAGATGGGTTTGGGGGTGGGGATGGGGGGAAGGGGAGAGATGAGGAGGGAATTACAATGATGTAAAAAAAAAAGACATCAATAAAGACCAATTTGGAAAATATAAATTAAAATAGCCTCCAAAAAAAAAAGAATAAAAGAGAAACTATAAGCAAGTGAGTATTTAGTCTTGAGGAGGTAAAACTTAGTCATATAAAAAGATTAAAAATAATATGAGGTGTCATGGTAAAGTTCAGAAGCTCTTCACGTTTTTAATATCAAAGACCCCTTTAGTAGTCCAAGGAAGCCTCTGGACCCCTTCTTAAGACAACCTTTTTAATGCATAGAATAAATTACAAAGGATTGTAAAAGAAACAAGTTATAATTTTTTTAAAAAAATAAGTTTGCAGACCCCAGGTTAAGAATCCCTGGTATAGCGAATAGCAAGTCAGTCTTGAAGTAAAGAAGTTCAAGTTCTACCTCTGACCCATACTAGCCGAGTGACCCTGGTCTAATCACAAAATCTCTCAGGGCCTCAGGCAGCTCTCTAAATTGCAGAACAGTAGCTCATGTGTTTTGATAAAAAGAATATCCTCCAGGGGAATTCTTTGTTCTCTCCAAAATGACAAGTCACTTAAAGTCCCTGGGCCCACAGCTTAACACAGTACATTGCCCTAGCAGGCATTTTACAAATGTTGATTGACTGATTGATTCTTCCACAAAATTGGGGAGGTTGGCATGATTCCAAAGGACCAATGATGAAGTGTGCTGCCCACATCCTGACTGAAAAGTGCTAGACTCCCTGTACAGAATGAGATATATTTTTTGAACATGGACAATGCGAGGGATTTGCTTCATTTGGCTATGCATGTTTGTTTAAATGGTTTTGTTTTTCTTTTTTTTTTTTCCAAATGGAGGAGGTAAAAGAGAGGGAGGAAAAAAAATTAGTTGAAAAATGAAATTTAATTAATAAAATAAAAAGTAAAGGGATTGGACTAAATGGTTTCTGGGGTCCCTTTCAACTGTAGATCTAGATTAATAATCATATGATCTTAAGAGAAAGCATTGTGTGCTACGTGTCAAATGACTGATAGAGACAATAGGTGCTTCAGGAGGAAAAGAGAGCTCTGTGGGCTTGGAGTAGACTGAAAGACTCCACTCAGGGATCATAGGATCATATACTGAGACCTGGACAGGACTGTGGAGGTCACCTAGTCCAACCCCCTCTAAGTGGGCCTTGAGGTTGAACATGAAGGATGGTTAGAATTGGGAAGAGGGACATAAGGAAAATCAGGGAAATGGGATGGCCATAGTGCACTCAGGAGGCTGTGTATAGTCTTGACTAGTGTGATTTAAGGATTCCTCTAGAGGAGAAGTGGGAGAAAGGGTAAAATGGGAACTGGACAGATTATGGAGGGCTTTCGATTCATCTGGAGGAATTTTGGACTTTATCCTCTGAGTAATGGGGAACAAAGGCAAGGCTTTGAGTGGGGAATTATGCTGCTCAGACCCTGTGATGCAGGAATTCTGGTAAGGTTCAACAGGTCCCATGATTGCAGCTGAGAGAGCACTACTGTTCCTTCCTGGTCTGGTTTAATCAGAGCTCCTCTGGCACCAACCAAAGCTTTGGCTTCTGTACCCAGACTTCATGAAGCAGGTAGCTTCACGCCTACAAACCTCCAGTGACACTGAACCCTCCCCCTCCACATTCCCTATCTTGCTAGCATCCCATAGGGCCAACCTCCTAAAAAACAACAACAAACAAACAAAACCAAAAAAACACTAGCTTCCTGCTTACCCTCTGTGCTTCCACTCACTTCTCAGACCTTTGTAATGGGTCTTCAAACCCCACAACTCAGTTCAAATTGCTCCCACCAAGTCTCACTGTTAAAATCCAATGGCCTTCTCTCAGTTCTCATCCAATTTTATCTCTTTTGAGCATTTGAAACTGTGGATCACTCCCTTCCTTTTAGATGTAGAATGAGGATGTGTAATACTCTCTCCTGCCTAAATTTGTAATACTGTTCTGTTTTTATTTTCTTCCCGCTCCTCCAACAGGTCCTCCTCATTCTCCTCCACTGGATGGCCATCCATCCTCTTCCCCTGTTCATGGATATACCCTCAGGACAATCTCCTGAGACCTCTTCTCTGCCTTCCTAACTCACCAGCTCCCACAGTTCGATTAACCTCTCTAAGAAGATGTCTCCCAAATCCACAGTGCAACCCTTCCCCTCTCAGTCTCCTGAGATCTAGTCTTGACTCACCAAATGTCTGTTGAACATCTGCCAGCTATCCCATAAGTAGCTCAAACTTGATCTGTCCAAAATAAAATTCTTTATCTCCCCCTACTGTCTCCCTTTTTCAAATGTCCCTGTTTCTGTTGACAGCACCACCATTCCTCCACTTGAGGCTCCCACCCTCGGAGTCACCTTGGAAACTTCCCTTCCCTTCACCTTTCTCTATCCAATCAGTTGCCAAGTTTTGTTGAGTCTTCTTCCTTGTGCACCATTTCTATAGCCACACTTCTGTCCCCTTCTCTATATTCCCTTAGTTGCCACACTAGTTCAAGCCTTCGTTCACCTCCTCTCCCTGAACTATAGCAATAACCTCATTTATCTCATTACCTTCAGTCCCTCCCCTCTCTAATTCCTCCTCTTTACAGCTTCCTAACTGATATTCCTAAAGCTGACACTCCACAGGCTCAAGAAGTTATCAAGAAGTAATCCCCAAGAGGCACCTAAGTAGATAAAGCAGTGGGCTTGGAGTCAGGAAGACCTGAGTTTAAATCCAACCTCAAGACACTTAACTAGCCTCTTGACCCTGGGCAAGTCACTTAAGCACAATTGCCTGAGAAAAAAGAAACAATTCCTGCCCTTTGTAGAAGCCCACCCCATTGCCTCTGGGATCAAATACAAACTCACCCCTTTGACATATAAATCCCTAGGGTTTCAATATATCTTTCAGATAGAATTAACCCCTTGTTACTGCTGGAAAGATTTCAGCAGTCAGAGAAAAGCACTCCCCCACACACTACATTTCAACCAAATGGACCCATTTGCTGTTTGCCACACAGCCTAGTTCTTTCTGCAGACCATACCTGGAAGGTTCTCCCTCTACTAGAATTCTTAGCTCCATTCAGGGCTCAGGGTAGGTCATCTCCAGGCCTTTTCCCATTCTCCTGGTTGTTAGTGCTTTTCCCCACCTTCACTTCCGTCCTAGTTACTTTAAATATATTTTGTATTTATTTATCTGAGTATTAACTTTGCTG
>NW_020954569.1:67752715-67761098 GCF_900497805.2 Vombatus ursinus | reverse complement strand
TTTACTTTGTATTTACTTGTGCTGTTTCTCCTTAATGGATCTAAAGTCCTTATTTGACCTCTTGTTTCTTTAGCTTGTCATGATATTTGTTAGTTTAGTCATTTCAGTCCTGTTCAACTCTTTGTGACCCCATGGACCTCTGTGCACGAAGTTTTTCTTGGGAAAGATACTAGAGAGGTTTGCTATTTCCTTCTCTGGTGGCAAATGGAGGTTAAGTGACTTGTCCAAGATCACACAGCTAGTTTCTGAGGCTGAATTTGAACTCAGGTTTTCCTGACCCCAAGTCTAGCACTCTATCCACCATGCCACCTAGCTGCCCTACTTAGCACATATTAAGTGTTTAATAAATACTTGTCGAATGTAGCTGAGTTGAACCTCCAGATTCCAAGGGAAATTCATAGCCTTTGTAGAAATCCCAGTTTAGAGCCAAACTCCTGGATCAAGCCTCCCCTGATTAGAGTGTAAACAAGCATCCCCTGTTTTTAGACAAACACCCATATATGAAAATCCATAGCAAAACAAGAGATAAATCACAGGAGGCTGACCATCTAAGAAAAGGATTTGCCATACAGTTCCTTTATGTGGTGAACTCCTTAAGTGCATTTCAAATGTGACTTAACTTACAAAAATCCAATTTACAAAAATTTGGTTCGTCAAGGACACTCTCTGCAGCCCACCTAGCATGGGTTAGGGATCTGCCCTGAATCTGTCAGCTGCTAGAGGCCCCTTCCTCCAAAGGTGCCTAATCTCCCGACTGGTATCCAGTTAACAGGAGTCTGGGAAGGTTGAATCAAAGTGGTGATTGTTACTAATGTTCTGTAAACAAACCGTCTTTAATAGAATTATCCCCTTGTTCCTCACTGGAAAGAGTTCAGGAGTCAGAGAGGAAGCCTAGCCTCCTGGAAGAAGGGGGTGGGGACAGTTTAGGGAGGAAGGGGAAGAGAAATGAGATTGCCCTGGGTGTCAGGTAAATTGTGTTTGGGCTGCAAGGCTCTGACCACACCTCAATCTCAGGATCCTGTTTGGGAATTCATAGGGGAAGGGGATAGCCATGAATATATTGACCTGACTTGAACTAGGTGGACGGTAGCTGTTGTGGCAGCTAGGGGCAGGACACAGAGTTGGATCAAGAGCCAGGAAAACCTTGTGGATATAGCACTGGCTCTGGAGTCAGGAGGACCTGAGTTCAAATTCAGACACTTATTGGCTGTGTAACCTTAGGTAAGTCACTTAACCCCATTGCCTAGCAAAAAAAAAAAAAAGGAGTCAGGAAGACCTAATTCAAATCTTGCCAAGGACACTTTATAGCTGTGTGATGCTAGGCGAGCAACCTAACTTTTGTCTGCCTCAGTTT
The DNA here is from genome assembly GCF_900497805.2 of Vombatus ursinus. Classification (NCBI taxonomy): domain Eukaryota; kingdom Metazoa; phylum Chordata; class Mammalia; order Diprotodontia; family Vombatidae; genus Vombatus; species Vombatus ursinus. The sequence goes on along the minus strand of NW_020954569.1, from coordinate 67,759,744 downwards.
CCTCATCTGCAAAATGTGGGTAATAATAGTACCTATCTCTTAAGGTTGTTGTAAGGATCAAAAGAATGAGATAATGTGTAAAGTACTTCTAAACACTGAAACATTATACAAATGTCAGCTATGTGAGACAGTGGTTAAATATCCCAACCCATCCTTGAACACAGTAGGTGTTGCAGTAAATAGATGTTGAAATGATTGAGAACAGAGGGCTGGAGAGTGTGATGGAAAGAGGCCTGGAACATGTGGGAAGTGAGAAGGTCTGAGTCTTGGGCTCTGCCCTTCACAAAGAACGGGTGACTTGTTTCTAGGCCTCAGTTTCCTCATCTGTAAAAGAAGGAATTTGAACTAAGGCATGTCTAAGGTCCTGTTAGAAATCTCTAGAATGGGGAATCCTGAGGAGGAAGACTGCCTAGAAAAAATGCCCTGCTCCAACCTTTTCCTGGTCCAATCACAATGCTTCTGGATTGGAACCAATAATGAAGTCCTAGAGAAGGACAGGCAAAACAGACAATCTAAGTGACCTTTGTTATTCAGGGGCATGGGAAGGATGTTTAAAGTGCTAATTGATATTTGGGAATTGTGCTATGTCAGGATTTCAGCTCCCCTGGGGCTCTGGGACCTAGAGATAATAAAGCAAGCCACTTGGCTGCCTGCTAGTACATTGTGGGAGGAAACATGGCATAGTGGAAGGATCATTGGATCCGGAGCCAGAGTACATGGGCACACAGACTCTCAGAGGCGGAGGGAACTCCCAGCCGGCTAGTGCAGCAGTGGCTGACCAGTAAACCTTCTTGTAAAGGATTCTACTGAGGAGAAAGAAACCCATTGCCTCTCCAGGCCACCCATTTTGCTTTTCAGGAGCTCTCATGGTTAAGGGGTTTGTCCTTCCCTTGAGTCTAAATCCTCCTCTCTGAAACTTCTACCAGTGGCTTCACATTCTGCTTTCTGGGGCCAAGTATAACAAATTTAATCCCTTTTCCACAGGAGAGCACTCTAAATACTTGAAGACTGCCACCTAATTTCTTGTTCAGTTATCTTCTCTTTGTTTTCCAGTCCCATTTCTGCTGATTACTCCCTACGGGACTTTGGACAAGCTGCAATCCCCTCCCAGCGGTGCTTCTTATTTTTCAAACTTCAACACCATGCCTCAGCTACAGTCAAAAACCCTAGAACTTCCCTCAGGGCCTGGGGCCTCTTTTCTCTGGAATATCCACCAACCCTTATGGCCTTATCAACCTGGAACATCCCTCTGCTATGCTGACCCTCTTCTACCATGAGTGAGTTCCTCCAGGGGTCTCTGTTTTGGAGAAAGGCCCAGTCTTACCAACTTTCATTCCCCTCCCAGCTGTACTTCTGGCTTTCTGAATTTTAACGGCATGCCTCCACCTCCCTGAGCCCCACCCTGATTATTTATGTGTGTTGTTCCCCCATTAAAATGTAAGATCCTTGAAGGCAAGGACTGTGTTTCTTTTTGCTTGTATTTGTAACCTCAACACTCAGCATAGTGGTTGACACATGGTAAGTGCTTTTTCAATACTTGTTGCCTTTTCTTACCTCACCTGGGGCCTCAGTTTCTTCATCTGTAACATAGAGTATTTGGACTAGATAACCTCTAAGGTCTCTTCTATCTCTAAACTATAAACAATGAAATAAGTATAATTGTGGGAGGGGAGTCAGGATAGAGAGGAAAGGCTTTACTGTGACCCCTGCCCATAAATTGCCTTTTTTCTAACCATTTGAGCTTTACTTTGAAATCTTTGATAGTCCATTTAAAGGCAAGTGCTCCTGGGAGAGGACAATAAACCCCAATTCAAAATTCACCCCTGTCTAGGAATTAATTGATAACCAACCAAGACTAAGATGATTTAGAATAGAAGCTGCTCCCAAAAAAAAGATGAATGCACCCAAGGGAAAACTTGATCAAGTTCAAAATTTTTCTGAGGGTTCATTCTGACTATTTCTTCAAGTGCATGAGGCCCAGTTGCATGTAGTTCAACCATCTTGTCTGTATGGTATGTTCCCACAGTCCTCTATCTCATCTGGACTTTGTGTGGCTACACACTCCTCAAGGCCAGGGCTATGCCTTCTCTTTCTTCTGTTTGGACCCTAAAACCAGAAAGTCTAGTTCAGTACCTAGAACCTGGTGAGTGATTTGTGAAGGAAAGGAAGTAGAAAAGGTCTTCCCAACTTCTTCTATGGGTCACTCAATTTAAGAGAAAATAGAGAATAATGGCCAGAGGATAGAGTGACACTATCCAATATGACTTTGGTCAGAAGTCCAGTCCAACAGTACTAGTCCTTAAGAAAACAGACATCTGGATTTAATTCAAGCTAACTAGTATGAATTGAGTACCTACCATGTGGCAGGTTGTGGCTGTTACTGCGGACAGTGTTCTCTTGGCTCTGCTCACTTCACTCAGCATCAGTTCAGGTTTTTCCGAAGTCTGCCTGCTCATCATTTCTTGTAGAACAGTAGTATTCTGTTATATCCATATGCCATAACTTGTTCAGCCATTGCCCAACTGATGGGCATCTCCTCAATTTCCAATTCTTGACCACCACAAAAAGAGCTGCTATAAATATTTTTGTACACGTGGGTCCTTTTCTCATTTTACGATCTCTTTGGAATACAGGCCTAGAAGTGGTATTGATGCTTCCTTTTATGATACTTCTTGAACATAAGTTATTAGTTACATTCTGGAGAATATGCCCACCATACATCTTGCCATTGCCCTTTGTTTCACTAGAATGAATGAAAAAAGTACTTATTAAGCCCTTAATACGTACCAGGCACTGTGCTAAACAATGGAGATGAAAATATAAAAGGCAAGACAGCCTCTGCCCTTAAGGAACTTCTATTCAAAAAAAGAAGATAACAACATATTGGGGAGTACTGTCTAGGGAAAGGTTATTTGGTTTTGAAATTTATAGAGATGGTAAGTGGAACCACAAGTTGAGTGTTTGAAAGTTAGTGGCCTCAAGGGTTCATTTGTGTCAGACCAGAAAGAACTATTTTTCCTCACACACAGGGACTACACACCCAACAGAGATAAAACAATGACCAAAAAAAGTTCAGTGCTGTGGACCCAAGAATAATACTAGAGCTCTTCTTTTGTGGAGTATCTGACATTTTGTAAGTTTTCCATTTTCCAATGGAACACATGGCCATATCCTCAGATATCCCTTGCCTTCAATTTTGATTCTTTGTAGATCACAGTGTCCCTGATTCATAGTCATATTAATTACCACTATCAGTAGGTATGTCATTAGTTGATGTATTTTTTGGCCATGACAACCCACGATGACATATACAATGCATAATTAGAGAAGGATACAAGATTGGACACAAGGCATTGTCAAATTAGTTGGCATGGGCAATAAGAACAAGATCAGATAAAGGCCTCATTTATCAAATATATATATAGACAACTGAGTCAAATTTATAGAAATAAGAGCCATTCATTAGTTGATAAATGGTCAAAGGATATGAACAGGCAGTTTTCAGACAAAGTAATCAAAGCTATCTATAGTCATAAGAAAAGTGCTCTAAATCACTACTGATTAGAGAAATGCAAATTAAAACAACTCTGAACTATCACCCTACACTTATCAGATTGGATCATATAACAGAAAAGGAAAATGACAAATGTTGGAGGGTGTGTGTGGGAAAATTGAGACACTAATGCACTGTTGTATACTGATTCAACCATTCTATAGAGCAATTTGGAGCTATGCCCAAAGGGCTATAAAACCATGCATACACTTTGACCAAGCAGTACCATTACTAGGTCTGTATCCCAAAAATATAAAAACAAGAAACAAAAAGGAAGATGACCTATATGTACAAAAATATTTATAGTAGCTCTTTTTGTGGCGGCAAAGAATTGGAAATTGAGGGAATGCCCATCAATTAGGGAATGGCTGAACAAGTTGTGGTATATGAATGTAACGTAATACTATTGCGCTATAAGAAATGATGAGCAGGAAGACTTCAGAAAAACCTGGAAAGACTTGTATGGACTGATGCTGAGTGAAGTGAGCAGAACTAGGAGAATGATGTACACAGTAAAAGCCATATTGTACAATGGCTAACATTGATAGACTTAGCCCTTCTCAGCAATGAAAGGATCTAAGACATCTCCAAAGGTCTCATGATGGAAAATGCTATCCACATCCAATGAAAGAACTATGGAGTTTGAATACAGATTAAAGCATGCTTTTTTTTTAAACTTTCTTTATGGGGGGGGTGTTTGTTTTCTTTCACAACATGACTAACATAGAAATATGTTTTACATGATTGCACATGTATAAGCTATATCAAATTGCTTTCCTTCTCAATGGGGGGGGGTGGGAAGGAGGGAGAGAATTTGGAACTCAAAATTTTTTAAAATGAATGTTAAAAATTGTTTTTACATGTAATAGGGGAAATAAAATGTTAAATTAATTTTTAAAATAATCAGAACAAAAGAAGAAAAGGGAAAGGTACCATTATAAGCTGGCATAGTCAGGGAAAGTTTGGTAAATGAGATAGAACCCTAAAACTAAATTTAGGATAAGCAAAAGAGAATAGAGACAACATAAACAGAAATAAAATGAAATGAGAATAAACATGATTTGTTGATGAGAAAATAAGAAAAATGGCATGGGTAGGCTGCACAGTACCTATTGGAGAATAATGAGAGTTTAAAATGGATACATAAAATTGGGCCATATTTAAGATGACAGGGAAGGCTGTTTTTGAAGAGATGGCCAATAGAAGGCAAATGCTATAACAGAAAAGCAATGGGCATAGATTCAGAAGACCTGGGATCAAATTCTGGCTCTGTCACTAACTAGTTCTGTCACCTTGGGAAAATTACTTCACCTCTCTGGACCTCTCAATTTCTTCTTCTATGAATTAGGAGGATTATGGAACGCTTTGGAACTAATATGCTGAGTTTGGTATGTAATTTTAAAAGTCACTCAATTCAAATTTTCATGTACAAAACTCTTTTTCAGGTCCTTTGTATATGGAAATGTTCAGTTTTGTCAATGTTTGTCAAGTTCAGAATAATGAAAGAATTTAATGTTTTAAAATAAAATAGTTACACTAGATGATTTCCTCTGTCCTCTCTAGCTCTTGATCAACTTCATCAACCCAGGAAACTCTAAACATCAGGAATTAGCCTAAGGGCTTGAACTTTCCCCAGAAAGAAACAATTTGAGGTGGCTAGATAAGTAACCACCTTCCCATTGGACTTTCATGGTCCAAATAATTCATAGTGACCATCAAGGGCAAAAAATAGGGTTTTCTCCCTTATGTCATGGATCAGTCTCTTTCTCCTGTTTTGGAACCAATCTTTTTTGTGTTCCCCTCCCCCCCCCCATCCCAAGGGGATGCTACTCAGAAGCTCCTCTTCCCCTCACTGGACGCAAGATTTTAGATTTTTCTTTCCTCCAAAAAGCTGGTGATGTCAAAGTACTCTTCCTTCTCCCTTAGTAACTCTCAAAAATAACAATATAATTCCATTCTCCTAGGCATATGTTCACAAGAACATGTGCAATTATGATATACCTTTGACACTGCCACTCCAATTTTGAGCCCAGGAACTCAGCATTCAGGAACTCTCACTACTTCATCTCTGCCCCAGCTGATGTTCTCCCTGAGACGGAGGAGGGATAGTTTCCCTGAGGGTCAATGGCAATGTTCAGGTCATTCCCCCTCCCCATGGACCAATATCTGTTCTGAGGTCTCTGGCTGATTCTCAGTGTTCATTGAATCTTTCTTCAGTGAAAAGCACGGACTCTGCAATTGACAAAGAGATTTCTCTGATCACTCTAACCCTACCTAGCCAAGCAATACATCCTCATTAGATCCATACAACCTCAGGAAAAAGCAACAAAAGTCCCAAACTAAAGCTTTGCAAGCTGATCAAGGAACTTCTTTGATCAACTCCCTGTATTCTGCTTCCTCCCCATTTAAATATTCACAGTTTCTGCAAGCCAAACCATGTCTTTGGGTGTATTGGTCTAGACCCTAGACCCTAGACAGCTTTGTGACAATCTGGAAAAATTCCAGTGCTAGGCAAAGTATAAACCATTGCCCTTGGATGGGTGTTGCCTCAGTCAAATTGAGACCTGGTGAAGTCCTCCCTCCACTAAAATAAAAGGGGGAAAATAAAGCAACTAGCAGCAAAATAAGATAAAAGCAAAGAATTTAAATAGCCACAATTTGCTTCTCTATCCCCAAAAGGGAAAGCACTCAGGATTTTTAGGGCTTCGAGCCACACCCTTCTCTAGGTTTGCCAAAAAAGGCAACTCCAGAGTTGGCAATGCCCAGAAAGTACCCCCTCGCTCTATGAGGCTGGATTCTGAAATCCTCTTTTCTCCAAGAGGCTGGTGCAGTGCAGGCACTTCCCCTTTTTCTCTCCTGATTGATTCCTGAAAGCAACCCTGAGGTGTGTATTGCACAGGACCAACAGGCTGCCATTTCTGCAGCTCAAGCAGGGATGGTCAGTTCCCTACCAATATAAAAGTACCTCCCAGAGACCAAAATCTAATTTCCCCTGTAACCATCAGTAAAATGAATGACTTCAACTAAATCTCCAAGGCCTTTTTAAATCTCAAACCTTCCATCCTATGAACCCACTGCAAGAGTTTGGGGCCTTTGCATATAAAAACCCACCCTCTAATCAAAAAGGAAAAATCAATTGTAGAGTACATAATAAATAAGACTAGCCCACAAAACCCAGTGTGCTACCACAGTACAAAAGAATTGAAGTCTATTTCATACTGCATTGAGAAAACCCAATTAGCTCCCTGCATAGGAGTAAAAAGTTTTCACTAATGAGAGATTTTGTGAAAAAGAGAGAGTTGTCCTAGGGTTGGTAACAATGTACGTAAGAGTGGGGTAAAGGGTGCCATTTTCCTTTTTCTGGTTACAGAGACCCCTCTTGGGGAGCATAGGCTAGTAAGGAAGTCAGGGAAGCACACACACACACACACACACTTATATAATGTGTGTAGATCTCTGCGTGTATTTTATGTGTG
>NW_020954569.1:67752497-67752616 GCF_900497805.2 Vombatus ursinus | reverse complement strand
TATATATATACATATATAAATATGTATATATATACATATTATATAAGTGGGTACATATTGTGTATATATGCATATATAATATCTATATATACATACTTAAGTGACATATACATACACAC
>NW_020954569.1:67737108-67752412 GCF_900497805.2 Vombatus ursinus | reverse complement strand
AAAAAAGGAAGACGGTATCAGCTGAGACCCTAAATTCACAGAATCTTAGAGCTAGATGAGACTTTCGAAAGCTAGTCCCCGTACTCAATGCAGGAATCCTCCCTTTAGGATCCTAGGTGATTATCCAAGCTGTGCTTGAACATTTCCAGTGCCTGAGAGATCAGCCCTTTGCAAGGAGGCCCACTACATTGTTGGACAACTCTAATTAACAGAAACTTGCTGTGTATCATAGGATTGTAGATCTAGGACTGCAAGAGACCTCTCGTCCAACCTTCTCAATTTACAAATGAGGCCCTGAGAGGTTAAAAGACACGCTCATAGTCACACAGGTAGTAGGTTTTAGAAGCAGGATTTGAACCCAGCAACATTTGTTTCACTGGAATATTCTAGATTCAAGCAGGCACTAATTTTAAGCCAAATAAAAGTCCCACATGAGGCTGCTAGAGTAGAAACAGAGCCAGAACCTTGGTGGATACTGGGAGGGGCCTCAGACCAAAGAAATCTATCCACCCACTGTTCTTGACTTAGTTTCAATAATTATGACGCGGAACATAATTAAACAGGTAAGTAGGGAAGGCCAATTATTAAAATCAGAGTATTGCAAAATCCTGTAGGATATTTCAATAAGAGAAAACTTGGAAAGGATACGTTTGGCTCTCCTCTCACGTGACTCTTCTAAGCAGGAAGAATGACTTCTAAGAAATTCAATAGGTTGTTTTCCAGGCCACTTTGACTAGACAGAGGAAAGCACTGGATTTGGAGCCAGATAGCTTGGATTAATATCCTACCTCTATCCCTTGCGACCTATATGAATTTAAGCAAATCATTTAACGTCTCTGGGACTTAGTTTCCTCATCTATAAAATGGGGGGGAGCGGGGAGGGGGGAGGGGGGAGAACTGGACTAGATTACAATAAAATCCCTTCTAGCTCTAAATTTGTTATTCTAGTCCTACCTTGCTATTTGGCAATTAGGCGTCACAGTAGATAAAAGGTAGTACTTGAAGTCAGGTAAACTTGAACTCAAATTATCCTGCCTCAGATGCTTACTAACTGAGTGACCCTAGGCAGGTCACCTAACCTCTCTGTGCTTCAGTTTCTTTATCTGTCAAATGGGGAAAATAATAGCACCTACTGCACCCTAGGGTTGTTGTGAGTATCAAATTAAATAAAATGTGAAGTGCTTTTCAATCCCTAGAATCCTATGTGAATGCTAATTAGTATTGTTCTTGTTCTTGTGGTTACCTATGTAACCTTGGAAAAGTCACTTGGGCACTTTGGGCCTCAGTTTCTTCAGCTATAAAATAAGATGAGATGATCTCTAAGGTCACTCCAGCTCTAAATCCTCTCATCTCTTGTCCCTATCTCAAAGCCCCACTTCATCTCTTCCCACTTCACCTGGGTCTCAGGGGATGAAACGATCCTCCTTGTGGCCAAGATGTCCCCTCCACTTGTGCCCTTGATCACCTCCCTTTCCCTAGGACCTTACTCCATCAGTCATTCCTTTTCTTTCTCTTGGCTTCAAGCTCTCCCTTTACTAACTCATGTCCCTCTACCTATCTACTCTTTCTGCCTCTTCAATTAATAATGCTTTAAATAAAGAATTATTTAGGGCCATTATATTCAGGTCTACCCTATCCTTTAAAAAAAATACATCCCTGATCCTTCAAATAATTATCCAATAAGCAATCATTTATTTTATACTTACTACTACATGACAGGCCCTGTGTTGAGCACTGAGGGCACAAAGGCAAAAACAATCCCAATACTCAAGGATCTTACCTTATAATGAGGAGATAACATGTACATAAATAGATACAAACAAGATACAAAGTAAATGAAAGGTAAACTTAAAGAGAAGGCTCCAGCAACTAGGGAGGTCTGGGAAAGGCCTCCTGAGAGTAGCGCTGAGTCGTTGTTGCTTGCTCTTTGTTCTCAAAGACAACCACGACATCAGGGAGGTGATGACATGACTGGCAAGTGAATTGTGTTCAAGTGAGGGAGGGCTGTGCAAAGTCACCAGACTCGCTGGAGCCCTCTGGGTCCAGTGGCCAGATTTAGATCAGGATGACTGGAGTTAAGGTCTTGAAGAAATCCAGGCCTTCATTCTAGCTATCATCCTATAGATTTCCTCCTTTTCACTGTTAAACTCCCAAGAAGAGTAGCTATGCTTCTAAAAGCCTCCAGGTCCTGACCAGCCACTTACTTCTCAAGCCCTTGATATCTAAGTTGAAGTTTAGGGATGCTGGAACCCTGAAATGGCGACGCAGGTCCTGCCTTGAATGAATTCAACTCAAGCATTCTTTCAGCTAAAGACAAGATTTATTAGAATACCTATAGAGGTGGGTAAGATCTTAAGGAATCTGAGCATTTGCAATGCTTGTATTGACAAGTGGGCCAGATTGAATCTGAGCCCTTTAATGGAGACAAGATGGATCTTCTATACAGAAGACTGTAGGAACAGAGAAGGGGTCTAGAAGGAATTAAGGGTGGGAAGTGGCCCGGGGTAACCCAGAGGTTATGAAGAGCTGGGTTAGGTTAGAGGTAAGAGAGAATTGGAAGGTTGGGAGTAGGCCACAATGAAAGGCCATTTGAGGGTTTTACTGGGATGGGATGATGCCTCAGCCAGAGACTTGACCTTGCGGGAAATTTCAAGAAAGTTGGGAGAGAGGGATTTCCAGGGCCTATACCCTGTCATCTAGACTCACCTCTCCTACTCAGCCAAACTATTCTCTCCAGGGTCACCATTAACCTCTTAATTGCTAAATACAATATCCTATTCTCAAGCCTTCCTCCTCCTTGAATTTTCTTCAGCATTTGGCACTATTCTGTTCTTCCTCCCACCCTCCATACTGTCTCATTCCTTGGTTTCTCAGCTCTTTCCTAGTTCTCCGAACTGTCTGGCTGAATCTTCTTAGTCTCCTTTACTGGTTCTCATCCTACCTATCTGACCACTCTGTTTCAGTCTCCTTTGCTGAGTCATCATCCATATCACAAAACTTTGGATGTTTCCCAAGGATCAGCCCTTTCTCTTCCCTCGTGACCTCATCTACTCCCATGGTTTCACTAAATATTTTTATGCATAAGATTCCCAAAGATAAAAAGCATATCTTAATCCCTTTCCTCAGCTCTAGTGCTATATTTCTTAACCTAGATATTCCACCAGTACCTCAAACTCAACCTCCTCCAAAATTAACTCATCCCCCTCCCCCACCTCAAAATCTGTCCCTTTAACCAAAATCCCTTTTTATTGATCATAGCACTTTCCTAGTTATCAAGACTTGGTTCAATCTTTTGAATTTTCCCTCACCTTCACTCTCCATATTTAATCCATTGCCAAGTCCTATAGATTCTATTTCAGCAATATCTGTCAAATACGTCTCCTTCTCTCTACTCTCACAGCCACCATCTTTCTTCAAGCACTTGTTGTTGATCACATAATAGACTCCTGATTTCTCCCTATGTCTTCAGTCTCTTCCCAATCCTATCCATCCCTCACACAACAATCTAAATAAATTTTCTAGTTCATATGACTTACTTACCAGGTCACTTCCCAGCTTAGGAACTTTTTTGGTAGCTCATTATTCCCTATAGGGTCAAATGCAAAGTTCTTAATCTGGCGTTTAAGGACCTCTACAGTTTGCCTGCAACATATATTTCCAGTCTTGTTTCATACTATTCCCTTTTACATACTCCATATTCCACCTAAAATGAGCTACTACTTGTTTCCTAATAACAGCCTGTAGTTTCCCACCTCCGTGTATTACCTAAACAGATCTTCACGACTGAAACACATTCCTTCAACAGCTGTCTTTTAAAATCCTCTTACTTCAAAGTTCAACTGCCTCCCTCATTTTGTAAATGAAACAATTAAGCCTGTGAAGGGAAATGGATTCTCATGAGGGTGTGGTGAGAGATAATATTGGAGAGTCAGATAAGTGCCAGATTGTGGAGGACCTGACCTTGAATGCCAGACTTGGACATTATTCTGTAGGTAATGAGAATCCACTGATGATTTTCAACAGCAGAGTGACAGGGACAAAATTATATTTTAGGAAGAGCAAAGAAGGAGCACTGGATTAGTCTTGAATCCCAGTTTTACTATTTATTAGCTGTATGACCTTGGGCAAATTGTTTTACCTCTTTGGGCCTTGTTTCCTTATCTGCAAAGTAAGAGAGAAGGACAAAATGATCTCTAAAGTTCCTTTTAGGTCTAAAAACTATGACCCCCATAGATGGCGCAGTGGATAGAGCACTGGCCCAAGAGTCAGGAGGACATAAGCTCAAATCAGGCCTCAGACACATAACACTTACTAGCTGTGTGACGCTGGGCAAGTCACTTAACCCCAAATTGCCTCACAAAAAAAAAAACCAACTATGATCCCTCTTTTCTAGTTTATCACACTCTATTGCAGAGAACACAACTCTAATGGGATGGCCACATAATTAGAATGCCAAACACAGGCTTACCCAAAAGACTATTTTATGGAGAACTCACATGAGGTAGTCAGAAGAAACAGTATGAGAACACTCTCAAGGTCTCTATCAAGAACTTTAGTATTGACTGTGAGGCATGGGAAACCAGGGCACAGGACTGCCCAGCAAGGTATGCCCTCATCAAAGATGGTGCTGTGCTCCATGAACAAAGCAGAATCATAGAAGCACAAAGGAAACATGAACTGTGCCAATCCAGAGCCACCTCTACTCATGTTTGATCTGTGGTAGTGTCTTCTAAACTGGTATTATTCTGATCAGCCACAACCAAATACATCATACTCTGACTCCAACATTGTGATGTCATTGGTCTTCTTCAAAAATAAAGGACAAACAACAATTACTATGATCTTCTATTATAAGGGGAGCATTACAGAGACCATGAGTACATGGCAATAGAGGTCCTCTAAGGCTTGGCAAATGTGATTCTTAAGAGGTTCTTTAAGGCCTGAATATGATTGATTGATTCATTGATTGATTGGTGTAGGGGGCAATGCCAAAAGGTGGCATTTGTATATTTGTAGTCCACAGAAGTTCTGAGGATCCTCATGCCAACTCCTACTCTCATAGATGAGTTGGGTGCCCAGAGTTAGGCTGGTTACATCGACCCCCTTAGAATTCTAATAATAATAACAACAATAATTACAATAATAACAACAACAACTAATATTTACATGGCACTTTAAAGTTTACAAAGCACTTTACAATCTTATCACGCTTTATCCTCATTACAACCCTAGGAGGTAGATGCTATTATTGTCACCATTTTTCATATGAGAAAACTGAGGTGGACAATGGTTAAGTGATTTGCCCAGGGTTACACAGCTAGTAAGTATCTAAGGCAAGATTTGAACTCAGACCTTCCTTACTCCAGGACTAGTGCTGTATCCACTATGCCAGCTAACTGCTTTTGCATTCTAGAGGTACTCCTGAGGGGCAAAGGGTAGTTTTCTAATCCTATCAATTTGTCAATGGTATGGTTCTCTCCATGATTATCATTTGAGAATCAATTTAGTTAGCCAGCCTAAAGTAGCTTTTTATCTTTACTAATATAGTATAAGTATACTTTATTTTATTTTATAAGCATATTTTATTTTATCACACTTCACTTTATTGCACTTTCAAAGTATTGCATTTTTTACAAATTGAACATTTGTGGGAGCCCTTCATCAAGCAAGTCTATTGGTGCCATTTTTCCAACATCATGCACTCACATGGTGTCTCCATGTCACATTTTGTTAACTCTCAATATTTCGAACATTTTCCTTATTATTACATCTGTTATGGTGATCTATGATCAGTGATCTTTGATGTTACTATTGTAATTGTTTTGGGCACCATGAACCATGCCCATATAAGACAGCATGTGTGCGTTCTGAATGTTCCACCAACTGGCATTCCCCTGTCTCTCTTTCCCACTCCTCAGGCCCCCCATTCCCTGACACACAACAATATTGAAAGCAAGCCAATTAATAACCCTACAATGCCTTCTAAGCGTTCAAGTGAAAGGAAGAGTCAATCAATGATGCTGCAAACTTCATTGTTGTCTTATTTTAAGAAATTGCCACAGCCACCCCAGCCTTCAGCAACTACCACCTTGATCAATTAGCAGCCATCAGCATTTGAGGCAAGACACTCCACCAGCAAAAAGAATATGATTCACTGAAGGCTTAAATGGTGGTTAGTACTTTTAAGCAATAAAGTACTTTTAATTAAGGTATATACATTTTTTTAGATGTAATACTATTGCACATTTAATAAACTATAATATAGTATAGATATAATTTTTAGATGTACTTTGGAAAACCAAAAAATTCATGTGACTCACTTTATTGAGATATTTGCTTTATTGTGGTAGTCTAGAACCAAACTCAAAATATCTCCAAGGTATGCCTGAACAATAAAAACAATTATTACAAAGCACACCCTAAAAGACTGTGACAAACTTTCCCACAATTACATATGAAGTCCAGGGCAAATGGGCTTGAGCTTGGAGAGCCATATGTGGCAAAGGGCAGCTCCTACTTGCTATAAGTCTTTCCTCTTTTCATTGGGTGCTCAAAAAGTTCCCCTTAAATGTGGTGAATCCATGTTTTTAGCGTCAGCCATTAGCTGATGCAAATACGTGGTTAGGACACTGAAGGAAAGATGGAAGATCCTACATCTCCACCCTATGAAACTTTCAAGATACTCCTCTGGTCAAAGAGGATAGAGATGGGAGCAAAGGAGACCTAGCCAATGTTGAAACCAAGACCTCTTCTTCCTTCCAGATCATCTGCCCTCAGGAATGTCCTGGAAAACCACTTGTGTTTCAAATTTTGAAATTCAATTCCTTCTCAATGCAATTGATAGTTTGATTAATCATGCAAATTTAATAAATTTAATTATTTAAATTGATAATTGATCATTTAAACTCGGGGCATCATATTTTCTCAGCCTATCCCCAAAAACACAAATTCTAGTTCAAAGGCCTTTTAGCACTTAGTCTAAGGCCTAATTGTGATTGATTGATTGAGACATGTTCTCAGTTAAAGTATCAAGGTTAAAATGGAATAGAATGGTTCCAACCAAACCCTTAAACCTCACCAACTGCCATGATCCATCTTATGTAGCCTAGTGGGTATAACTATTTTCAGTGTTTAACCAAGATGCAAAAAAACCTTTCTCTAATCAGCTGGTCTCTATCAGTGTGAACTGGGGAAAATCTCTATTCTCTGGATTAATCTCCCCTTCCTCCATTCCAAAGTGCTGATTTCTAGACCTGGATACAAACAACAATTAATGGCCATGTGCTTTAATAGCACAAAAATACAAATAAGCACTAAATAAAGTACAGCAGGCTACAGTACATTACCTAACATTTATGTAGTGCTTACTATGTGCCAGGCTAAGTGCTAAGTGCTAAGTGCTTCATAATTATTATGGCATTTGATTCTCACAACAACCCTGGGAAGTAGCTGCTACTATTATTCCTATACCAAAGTTAGGTCCAGTATCCTTCTCATCCACCTCACAGAAATCAGGTAGGAGTTACTAGTATTATAATGCCCATTTAATAGATGAGGAAGCTTAGTGTCATAGAGGTTAAATGACTTGCTTATGGTCATACATCTGATAAGTCTGGAGTTCGGACTTGAACACCTATTCCAAGACAAATGTTCATTCCACTATGGTAAATTGCTTGAGCCTTGGCCTGCCTCCATCTTATGTTACTGTGTCCAGAGCCAACAAAGGAAGTAAGGGTAATTTTATTTAAGAAGCAATTTCCTTTCACATACAAGTTTCCTGGGATTTATAAAAGTTGGCCACCTTTCAGCTGTGCAAGTTAAATTTTCAGTGCCACAAGGATCATGTTCCAGAAGTTGGAAGCAATGGGGTGAGAGGTGCTCCCCTTTGTCTCATTAGTCTGTGGTCTCCAAAAGGTCAGGAGTTCCACATCAGGTGACATTCTCATATGCAGGATGCAGTATCCTCACAGCTGATGCAACTCCAACAGCAAAGAGAAGGGCAAGTCGGCAGGTCTGACCTTCCAGGCACTGTTGACTAGTAGCCTCAAGCAGCTACCTCTGACTCTCTCAGTCTCTTTATATGCCAAGCTCATAAAGCTTCAAACAAAGTTGCTTTGAAGTTTTCAGAGGAAGCTTCCACATGGGGCTAGTTGCTGTCGTCACCCTTGACTTTATTACTGGGACACATTGGTCTGTGAGTGAGGGGACAGTAGGCCAGTGGGTCTTCTACAGGGGCTTGTGACATCCAGACATGCCCCTGGGGATGGATAGTCACCTCTGGGGCATTATTAAAGGTGTTATTGTCCAAAACACCAGCTCTCTCTCCTCCAAATTGGCCCTAAGTTCCTGTTGGCTGAGATGTCTGAAATCTTTTTACTTTTTCAAGTTAAAACATAATCTCCCACAGGTTCCTGTTAAAAATGCCTATGTGTTACCTGGAAGGGGAGAGGAGATTGTCATTGATTCATATTTACCAGCTGTCAATTTTGAGAAGTAGCACAAGGTCAGGTGAGATTGATAAAGAGGAAAGTTTTGATGGGGAAGAGACAAGAGAAGGGTACAGAGGATGGAATACTACCTGGGAAGGCTAGACTCCAAGGTAAACCACAGAAGTGATGGGACAGAGGGATGAAGGAAGAAAAGATAGGTATTCAAAACACCTGAGGTTCAGGTACCAAAAGAAGAAGGGTACTACAGCACCACAAGATGGGGCTTCAGTACAATTCCACATGGCACAGGACTCCAAGGAGGCAAAGAACCATTCTGGGTTCTGCTCTTTCTTCAAGACAATCAGAGGATCTCAGGATTTAGAGAGGAAGGGACCCTAGAGATCCTGGAGTGAAATCATACTTACCCACCCACATTTAAGACCACTGGGATCATTACTAAATCATCTTTTTTCTTTACACTGTGATCTTTTTTTCACAACCTCCTCTCTTTGAAGAAAGAATCCATGTCTTAAGGTTATTTTTGTATCTCCTGTCCCCCTCCTCTCAATACCTAGAACAACTTTTTGCACATAGTATATATTCAATAACTATTCACTGATTACTTTGGTATCCTTAGTTAACCTGGGCATGGGTGCATCTCTGCTTTTTCCGTGGCTTTTCTGGATGCCACCACATTGCACTGCTTGACCAAATCTGAAACTCCACTCAGGTAAGTGTGTGTGGTGGTGGTAAGCTGGTTAGAATGGGGAAATTTGTTTTCTGGTTCTACTGATTTGATTGGGGGAGTGAAATGGAGAGCACATAATTCTAGTAACTCTGACTGCCATCATCAACTGGTTCCTCAAACACTGTCCCAAGGTCAGACACCCCTAAGTAATCTCTCCCCAGTCAAATGTGTGTGCATAGATGTAGATAGCACCTCTCTTGGTCTCACCACGGTTGCCAAGCTGATCTCTACTATTATCTACTGTGTTTCATCTATCAAGACTCTTCAGGACTAGCTACTGCTCTACTACTCTCTCTACCATGAGTGACCACAGCCATCCAAACCACCAGTAGAAGGGGAAAAAAAGGTAGCAGAATGCTCCAGGTTAAAATTAAATCTGTGCTTTAAACCAGCAGCGTCATATACAAGTCACTGCTAGACTCCTCAAACAATGGAGGAGAGGAGAGAGTAATCTCATCCTCCTACTTCTTCATAGGAACCAAAGTGCTTGGGGCTCAGCTATTTAAAATCCTGAACAGCCGCATTTGTTTCTGCTTATCCAGTGACTTTTTTTGAATTCTGTCAGATAAAATGTTCACACATCATAAAGGGATAAAAGTTTGTAGGTATCTTTGTAGTTAGTTTGATATCTCATTAACATCTTATGATCACATTCTGGGCTCAGGGTCAGTCAAAAATCAAATCTCCTAAATAGGAAACAAACTTGGCATGGAGTAATGATTAGAAGTCTTCACTTATCCACACCCAGCTGGAAATCTCTCTGCCAAAAACAGGATAATTTCTTGGCATGCCTTAATGATGTTAGATTTGGAGCTGTAGAAGAACTTCATTCTTCAGAGAATGGAATAACCAATGAGGGGAACATCTAATGTAGACCTGATTCTCACCAATAAAGAGGAACTGACTGCTGAGGTAGAATTAATGGGGACTTGTGGGGTGGGGGGAGGAGGAATACTTCTACCTAAAAATTAATGGTGGAACAGGAGAGAAAATCCAAGTATAATTGGACATGTACTCCCTCCTTTCAGGCCACCTCCTCAACTGCCCAACAGTCTTGCTGCCCATCAGAGACCATAGTGAACCCTGGAGGAACTTTCCTGGTTAGTGACTGTTTCTTCTAGATCAGAGGTTCCCAAACTTATGTGGCCTACTGCCCTCTTTAAAAAAAAAATACTCCGTTCTTCCCTGGAAATCTACTTTCTTTAATCCTTTAATTTTTTTTTATCATTTAAAAATATATATTTTTTAAAATGACACATCTTAAATCTGATCATTTATTGTCAATTTGTGGTTTTTTCCTACCCTGAAATTTTGATGATGCAATATTGCATTATGTAACCATACACTATCATATTGTAAACAAGTCATTACACACACGTATTCCTGCTAACAGTGCATACTGAACTTTCTAACAATGCGAGACAGGCTTGCCTGCCAGCACTTGCTTGTTAAGACCTGTCAGTGGACTTGACCACTGATCAGCTATAACTTGCATTTATTTGGAAAATAATATAATCACTTTGACTTTAACTCTGTCAAGCAACAGATGAAACATGTATGAATGGTCTTTCAAAATTTTCTTATCCTCTCTTCCTTCCTTATGCTTCCACTACCCCTTTATTTTTATTCAATGCCCCTCAATTGCACCCAAGACAGTTGTTCCAGTGCCCCCCTGGGGCATTGTCAGCTTTGGGAACCTCTGTTCTAGACCATTATTTCAGAAAACCTCCAGGTATGTTTCACTTCACTCTCTCCTCTCCCACCACTTTCTGAGTCTGCTCACCGAAAACCTTGCACTCTACTTATGTATCCTTTCTTTTTTCCCCTTCCACTCTGTCCAAAATGAAATCACCAGCTGTTAGTAAATCAATTCTGCTGTCATTCCTAGATGAGGTCTGTGAGTCTATTCCCCTATAGTCCCACTCATCATCCCTATAACTTTCCTGCCCAAAGTACCCCTCCCTGGCTACCATTCTCCCCTGCATTTTGCTTCCTCCATTAGACTTGTAGCTCCTTACAGCCATTCGCATTGGTTCCCATGATGTGAACCTGTCCCTCAATCAGTCAGTCAATAAACATTTAATAAGCACCTACTATGTGCCAGGCACTATGCTATCAAGGAGCTCACAATCTAATGAGGAATCCAACAAGCAAACAACTATGCACAAACAAGCTACATACAGGATGAATTGGAAATAATTATAGAGGGAAAGAAGGCACTAGAATTAAGAGGGATCAGGAAAGACTTCCTCTTGAAGGTGGGATTTTAGCTATGACTTGAAGGAAGCCAGGGAAATCAGGAGATAGAGATGAGGAGGAGCAGCATTCAAGGCATGGGGGGGAAAGCCAGTAAGAATGCCCAATGTCAGGAGATGGAGTGACATATGTGAAGAACAGCAAGGAGGCCAGTGTCACTAGATAAAAGAGTATAGGGGAGGGAGATTTGGGAGTGGGCTGAGGGAGAGAAGGTATATGAAGACTAGAAAAATGGAAAGGGAAGTTTTGAAGGACTTTGAACACCAAACACAGGATTATATATCTGATACTGAAGGTGATAGGGAACCACTGGAGTTTATTGAATAGGAGAAGAAAAGACGTGTCAGACCTGTACTTTAAGAAGATCCTTTTGGCAGCTGAGTGGAGAATGGACTGGAGTGGAGAAAAACTTGAGGCAGGGAGATATATAGATTTGAGAATCATTAGCACAGAGACAGTAATTAAATACATGGGAGCTGATGAGATCACCAAGTGAAGTAGTATAGGAGAAGAAAAGAGGACCAAGCACAGAGCCCTGTGGAACTCTCATGGTTAGCGGGTGTGACCTGAGGATCCAGAAAAGGAAACTGAAAAGGAATTGTCAGAAAGGTAGGAGAACCAGAAGAGATTAATGTTAGGAAAACCTAGAGGAAAAAGAAGAGAAAAGAGAAAAGGGTGGCTGGTGGTGCTAAAAGTTGCAGAGAGGTCAAGAAGAATGAAAATTGAGAAAAGACCTTTGAATTTGGCAATTCAGCAATCAGTTACTTTGGAGACTAGTTTTGGTTTAAATGATGAAGTAAGAACCCAGAATGGAAAGAGTTAAGAAAGTGAGAGGAAAGAAAGCAGAGGCACCAAAGTCCCTATACAATGAGATCAATGGAGAAAAACAGGGCTGAATGCAAAGGGAGAATCTGACAATGAAGATCTGGAGCATGTCCCTGGATAATTGAAGCTATATATAAAACACAGAGCAATCTCCACCTATCAGTAAGCTAAATTCATACATCCAAAGATATATTGCCTGCAGGCTGTCCTTACCCTCAGGCCTCCACACAATTGGGCCTCCTCTAGAAGAAAGGACAAACCACAACCTGTGAGGAGTAGGAGCTGCCCTACTGGGCATCCAATTGGCCAGTTTCAGTTGGGCAACGCACCTCCTCCTTCTTTCCTTCCTTCCTTCCTTTTTTCTTTCCTTCTTTCTTTCCTTCCTTCTTTCTCTTCCTCCCTCCTCTCCCTCTGTCCAAATAGGGTATCATACCTTACCTGTGGGTGCTCTGCCCAAAGGAATGTAAATTTTGATCTCTGAAGCCTCAAAAGATATCTTGGGGTTTACAGGCTAGATTTGTTTCTTAAGGACCATGTCTTAAACCCAAATCACTCTGGCTCTCATTGATTGGTCAATAATAGGTCCCAGCCCAAGCCTCACTTGATCATTGTTTGAGCAATGATGGTTCAGAGTGAGTGTGAATAGCAAGACCCTGAGGGTCTTCCCCTCCCAGACTGATTTTTTTTTTAACTAGGTAAAAGAGGCCATTCCTTGACTCATTTCTTACCTAGCCTTAATCACTCAATGGGCTGTTGCCTCAGTCAAACTGAGACCTGGAACCTGAAATCTTAGCTTAAAAAGACCAAGGTCTCCCACTGCATTGGGGGCCATCTCCAGTCTTCCTGATCTATATCTGGTCACTGGATCCAGATGGCTTCAGAGAAGAAAGTGATGATAATTTTGCCCAGCCCTCCCTCACTTAAATCCAATTCACTTGCAAGTCATGGCATCACCTTCCTGATGTCATGGTCTTCTTTGAGAATGAAGGACAAACAATACACAGCCAAATACACACTGATGCTGAACCTTGCTTCTCTTTATCCATGGGGTATCCAGATCTGCTTCCAACTACCTCAATGCTACACTTACCAGCCTTCTTCCAGCTTCTTAGTACTCCTAACTACTCCCTGCACAAGTGCAATAAATTCCTGCCCATTAAAACCAAGCTCACAACATTAAGAGGTGAGGAAGAAATTTTCCTACAAAAATAGTCTGTCCTGCCTTTCATCTTCCCTGTCTTTCCCCTTCTCTCAGTCCCATAGTATGCCAATCTCCTAACAGGTGTGAACCTACACAGCCTGAGCAGGACTTTCTATGTCTGAAATGGTCCATAAATATTGCAGAGTATAGCTTTCCTTATTCTGATAAGCTTGTGGCATTATGGACATCGTTTATTTTGGAAATGGTTCTTTCTATTTCTACAATGTCATAGTAATCTCACTGGAATGGTCTTGGCTTGGTCCATGCATTACTGGCATTAAATATGGTTCAATAAAGAGGTTGTATTCAGTACCTCTTAATGAATTTGGGTGTGGTAGAAAGAGTCCTTGAATCCTGGCACTTTCCCCACCTAGGACTCAGGTTCCTCATCTGTAAAATGTGGGGTTTGGACAAGATGATCTCTAAATTTCCTTCTAAATCTCTAAATCTCCGTTCTTCAAGTTCAATAAATTCTACACCTCACAGTGGTTGGGGGTCAGAGGTGTTTGGCTGAGGAGAACAAGTCGCTTTCCCTTTCTGACCCCCATCCTCATGTTGGGGGAACCAATCTTCTCCAGTTTTAACCTTCAGGAGTCTCCATAGGCTTAACTTTCTTCTTAGTCACCCCTCCTCACTCTACTCTCAGTGGGCCTGGGGCTGGGAAAGAATGGGGTGATTTAAACTACAGAGCGAATACTACAGAGGGAAATTCACCTGAGGCCACTGTCTCAAAGTAGCTTTTTAACTGCTTGTTCTTACCAAGTCCCTTCCCACCAGAACATGGCTCTAACTCTTCTGTGTATAAGGCAAGCCACAGTGATCTATATTCATTGAATATTTTCTTTGTATTTATTAAGTTAATATATAAATGAATTAGTTAATATAATAATATATATTAATAAAAATCTTTTTGGCTCATCTCAACTGATAATCCCAGCAATTAGAAAGGGAAACTCCTCCTCTCTTATGTTCATGAGTGAACAGTTTTGCTCTGTTGTGTTTAATCTTTCTAAGAATACACACATGCACATACCCACACACAAACACATAGAACAATATCATAGAAAAACCATTTTCTTTTGAGAGCAGCCAACAGGTACTTATTTGGCACTTATTATGTGCCAGGAATATACAGAAAGGTAAAAATACAGTCTCTACTATCAAGGAGCTCACATTCTAATGGAGGAGACAACGAAGTCACCCACTACATCCCAGGCCATCACCAGTCATCTTGGCTTAGGTCCTGCCACTGAACTTCAATGACTCTGGAGGAGATAGTGAAGCTGATGACTTTGTGCAGCTATGCCTCATTTAAATCCAGTTCAAGCAAATCAAGGCAATAAGTCATTGGTCCTCTTTGAGAACAAAGGATGAAGAACAACAACAAATACTAAGAAAATATAAACAGCACAAATGGAATCTCAGAGGGAAGACACCAGCAATGGGGAACACCAGGAAAGTCCTCTTACAGAAAGGGAAAGTTGAGCTGAATCAAGAAAACCAAGAGGAACTCACTATTTGACAAAAACTGCTGGGAAAACTGGAAGAGTATGGCCGAAACTAGGCATGGACCAAAATCTCACACCATATACCAAAATAAAGTCAAAATGGTTTCACGATTTAGATATAAAGGCTGATACCATAAGAAAACTGGGAAAGCAAGGAATAATTTACCTGTCAGATTTATGGAGAACAGAAGAATTCATAACCAAACAGGAGATATAGAACATTACAAAATGCAAAATGGATGATTTTGATTACATTAAATTGAAAAGTTTTTGCACAAACAAGTCCAATGCAACCAAGATAAGGAGGGAAGTAGAAAACTGGGAAAGAATTTTTACA
>NW_020954569.1:67733389-67736950 GCF_900497805.2 Vombatus ursinus | reverse complement strand
GATGTGGGAAAATTGGAACACTAATGCATTGTTGGTGGAGTTGTGAAATGATCCAACCAATCTGGAGGGTAATTTGGAACTATGCCCAAAGGTCTATAAAAATGTGCATACCCTTTCAGCCAGCAAAGGCACTTCTAGGCCTGTACCCCAAAGAGATCATAAAAATGGGAAAGGGACCTGCATGTAAAAAAAATACTCATAGCAGCTCTGTTTGTCATGGCCAAGAATTGGAAATTGAGGGGATGCCCATCAATTGGGGAATGACTGAACAAGTTGTGGTATGAATGTAATGGAATACTATTGTGCTATAAGAAATGATAAGCAGGTGAACTTCAGAAAAACCTGGAAAGATTTGCATGAACTGATGCTGAGTGAAGTAAGCAGAACCAGGAGAACGTTGTACACAGTAACAGCCACATTGTGCAATTATTAACATTGATAGTCTTAGCTCTTCTCAGTAATGCAAGAATCTAAGACATCTCCAAAGGTCTCATGATGGAAAATGTTATCCACATCCAAAGAAAGAACTATGGAGCTTAAATGCAGATCAAAACATACTATTTGCTATTTTTTTCTCTTCTGTTGTGTTTTGTTTCCTCTTTCTGGTGTTTCCTCCTATTGGTTCTAATTCTTCCTTACAACATCACTAATGTGAAAATATGCTTAATAGGAATATATATGTATAGCCTATACCAGATTGCTCACCATCTTGGGGAGGGAGGTGGGAAGGGAGGGGAATAAAAATTTAAAACTCAAAAGCTTATGGAAGTAATTGTTGTTAAATCAAAAATAAATTAATTTTTAAAAAAGAAAACCAAGAGAGAGAGGTGGATGGGGAGGGCATTTCAGGTATGGAGGACAGCTGGTGAAATGGCACTGAGTCACCTTTCAGTTGAAGGAGATGCACTGCAATATTCCACTCTGTATTTGCTGTTCTGCCTGGTTTCAACTCCATGGAACAAGATGCCCCTCCCAGGTTCAGTTCATCATTTCTAACCTCATCACCATACTTCTAACTCAAGACTTGATTGAAACCACATTCCTCAGCCACCTCTCCTTTCTGACTGAAACTCCTTCCAATGCCTTCTTTTATAGAGGGCGGAAACTGGACTTTTTGTCTCCCTTCACTCTGCATCTGTTTCTCTACCATGGAATAAGATACTCCCTGATATCCCCCAACCCTGCTGTCCTGCCTCCTTTATGTATTGTCTCCCCTCATTAGATTGTAATCTCCTTAAAGGCAAGGAATGTCTTTCCTTTTATTAATTGAATCCTCTGCATTTAGCACAATGCTTGGCACATGGTAGGTACTTAATAAATGTTTGTTGGATTGTATTGATCATGTTCAAGGAGCAGCAAGACCAATCTAGCTAGACGTGTGTTGAGAGGAGCAAAGTGTAAGAATACTGTAAGGGTACGATGAGTCCCAGTTATAAAGGGCTTTAGATACTAAACAAAGCACCTTATATTTGATTTTAGAAACAATAAGGAGCCACTGGAGTTTGTTAAAAGGCAGAGGGGAGAGGGGGAGGTGTGACATGGTAAGACTTGTGTTTTAGGAAGATTTCTTTGGCAGATGAGAAGAGGATGGATTGGAATGGAGAGATACTTGGAGCAGTAAGACCAACCAGCAGGCTATTACAATAGTCTGGGTTTGAGATGAGGAGGGTCAGGGTGGAAGCTCTGTGAGCAGAGAAAAGGGAATTTAGACAAGATATTGTGAAGGTAGAAATAACAAGATATGATAATAGATTAGCTATGTGGGGCAAGTGCAAGTGAGAAGTTTAGAATGAAAATAAGTGAACAGATAGTGAACTGAGGAACAAAATATGAGCTCAGTACAAGAACCAAAAGAGGTAAAGAAAGCACATCATCACTGTCATTTTTGGCAAATAGGGTCAGCTTGTCTCTTCCCAGAGTCTAGGACCTGATCAGGATAGCAGGACTGATAAAGGCATGAAGCACTCTCCCACTGTGGCTCTGTTTTTTCATTCATTTTTTCTAGTGCCATGCATATTCCCTGAGCCTTATGGCACCATCTCCCAGAGATACTAATAATCACCCCCTCGACATTGTTGAACACATTTCTCAACTCTCACAAGATTTCAGTTCTCCCCTCCACTGCAGAACTTGGAAGAGGCCATGTCATCTGTCAGGCTCATGAGTCCTAGAGACCTGGGTGGGTGAGGTGCCAGAAATTTCTGTCCTCTAGCACCTCCAAATAATATCTCCAGGGTCTTGTTATAGCACATATAAGTTTACTTCACAATAGACCATCCAAGAAACCCCCCAAATTGTAATATTGAAACAGATGGTACAGCACTGCCTCCAAAGTGGTAATGTCCTCCCAGGGCTGCTGATTCTCATATAAAGTTTATTTATTTATTTTGGTAGCAAAGAAATCCATTTAACCAAGTCAATAACAAAACAGAAATCACAGAAAAAAATTCATAGGAGAACAAATATCAGACAGTACAGAGTGAAGCAGCTTTCTTACTGGGAGTGAAGTAACTCAACCAACCAAGAGAGAGTTCCAGATCTCACCAAGGGAAAATCCCCTGAAGTCTCTAGTATAGCAAGCTGGGGATAGGGACATGTTGGAGACTGCCTGCTCCTCTCATGTGGCCTCTTCTCAGAGCCTTATCTGCTTTGTGGTGAGGGCCAAAGGTTTTATAGGGTTGGGGGCAGGTTCTTCCTCAGGCATGACTAATTGGTTTCCCATGTGCTGTAACAGGCAGGAAGGAGAGGGGAATTGACTGTCAAGGTCATAGGCATGAATCAGAGAAGTTTGCAGGTATATAATTCCAGACAAAAGCAAGGAAGGTGGAGAAGAGGGACATCCAGACTAGAAGAAGCCTTGCTACAAAAGAGGCTAAGCCCCCTGCTTAGCTCTGTTGTGGTCCTTGAAAGTAAAGTTATACACCTGGCCAGAACAGTTTAGTTTTATAGGGCTTTTTTTTTTCTGTACTGGATATCAGTGAAAGCAGGTGAGCAAACAACGGGATTTCAACATGACTTCCCTCAATTGTGAAATACTAATAGCTTATATTCAGATAGCACTTTACAAGGCACTTTCCGCATAACAACCTTTGGCTATGTTATCCAAGATTGATTATCCTCATTTCACCCATGAAGAAATTACAACTCCAACATGCAGGGATTTGACCAAGTTTATACAGCTAGTAAGAAGCAGAGCCTGATGGTTAGCCTGAGGTCTTCCACCTCCAAGTCCAATGCTCTTTCCACTGTGTTTTACTGTAAAACTCCCCTGAGGGGCGGAGCCAAGATGGCGGAGGGAAAGCAGTGACTTGCTAGAGCTCTCCCCCAAACCCCTCCAAATACCTACAAAAAATGGCTTTAAATAAATTCTAAAGCAGTAGAATCCAACAAAAAACAGAGTAAAACAAATTTCCAGCCCAAGACAACCTGGATGGCTGATTGGAAAGGTGTATCCCGCTGGGCTGGGAGAGGAGCACCGTTTGGCGTGGGTGCGCATGCCGCAGTGACCCTGGAGCAGGCCTGAGAGGACTGAATCGCGGGCAGCTGTGGCAGTTTCCAGAC
>NW_020954569.1:67727551-67733379 GCF_900497805.2 Vombatus ursinus | reverse complement strand
AGATGGGGTGAAAATTTGGAACTCAAAATTTTGTGGAAGTAAATGTTGAAAACTAAAAAGAAAAAAATACTCCCCTGAGTTAACCACCACCTAAAATCACTGTTGGATATCACTATAGGAACCTCTAAAGACCATAAAACCTAACATTTCATGGGCATACTTCCCTAATATTGTATCAGCTCCATAGAAAATATGGAGATCCATATCCATCAGAAATTGGCATTAGTTTAAAGTCTAGACTGATAGAAACTAACATTTATAAGATAACGCTGAAATAGGCTACATAGTCATGCCTCCTCCATATGTGCCTAAGAATGACCATAACCTTGTATCACCTTTTTGTTTATGCAGGATAATCAGAGTGGTCTTTGACATAGTGTCATGGTATATTACTTCCTACCCTAATCCCTACCCAGCTCCAACAACATGACTTTCTCTAGCAATTTTCAGTTGCCAGGAGCAAAAGTGGAGAACTTCCCACTTTAAAACATCTTTCAAATATATGTTATTAAACTTCATTAGGGCAAACATGTTCCCCTTAGGACTGAGAGGTGGGGTACAAAAATTGTCCTCTTTACATAGTACACAATGGGTATTTGTTGATTGAATCAATCAATCAATGAGTATGATTACTCTGGAAAGTTGTATTTTCAGAATGAGAAAGGAAAGAGTGTTGTGTATTTTCCATAACACTAAGTTCAAATATAGGGGGGAGGCCAATTTGTTTAAAAAAAAAGCAGTTTATAATAGCCAAAAAAATGAAAACCACCTGTATATCTCTTGATGAGTGAATGACTGAATAAATTGATGACTTCTGTGCTCCTCTAGAGCATTCCCTTCCATCCCTTATCACCATCCCTCCTCCAGTAACTCCCTATTCATCTGCTCTGGGGGTAAGGTGGTTTGTAGAAGCTGTCTGGTCAGCCTACACTATTTGGCAAGCACATCTTGCTTCTGGGGACTAATCCAGTCACAACCATGAGCTTCCAAATTAGATTCCCATCAGTTTGTTTATGTCCAATGCTGCCTCTCTCCTGGCCACCATTAACCCTCTTTTGTCTAACCACCCATTGCAGCTGCCCAAGCTTGGTACACAGCCACAGAGGAAGGCAGCCAGGATTCTCTCTGAGCCAAATGTTGAACTGCCAAATAAGGACCCTAGAAAAATTAGAGCAGCCACCTCCCAGAGCTACTAGACAGAGCTTGTGTTTACACAACACCAGTGGGATGTGTAATGAATTCTCTCCACCCCAGAAGCCTTCTTGTGGGAAATCTCTCCCGTGTGATTATGCAACCTTCTGTGTATCTATGTGAATATGATAAAAGACTACAGCTAATTGGTGACAGTTATAAGGAAAAAAAGCAGAAATGGTTCCATCCCGGAGCGAGACAGATTTGATCTGGAGGTCAGGGAACAATAGATCAAAGCAGAACCCAGACCCGACTGCAGAAGGCAGAGGACAATTAGAGAAAGGAAGAGTTCAATGGGAACTGGGGACCAGAAGAGATCCGTTTCCTGGGCTCCCTGAAGGAACTCAGTGGGAATTCAGTAGGAACTCAGTCTAGCTGTAGTTAGAATTAGGAACCAAGGAAGATTTCATTCTTTAATATTTTCATTCCCCTGCTATTTGAGCATCTACTCAGTGCTAGCCCTGTACTAGGCACTCAGGGGGGAATAAGCATGTACAAAAGATGGTTGTCTGACCTTAAAGAAATAGAGAAGTTGAGAGGAGGAGAAGACTTTCCCACTAATGCTATTTAAATCAATCCAACAAATATTTTTGAGTTGCTCTGCTAGACAGAGAGCGGGAAGGTGTAGCCATTCTGGGTGGCCTGTGGGTAAGAGGGGGTATTTCAGGTTCTACATTACTAAGCCAGAATAGCTTTTGTCTAAACCAGGAGTGAGGAACCTGCAGCCTCAAGGCCACATATGGCCCTCTAGGTCCTTAATGCAGTCCTTTGACTGAATCCAAACTCCACAGAACAAATCCCCTTAATAAAAGGATTTGTTCTGTAAAACTTGGACTCAGTCAAAAGGTCGCACCCAAGGACCTAGAAGGTCATATGTGGCCTCAAGGCCAAAGGTTCCTTGCTTTTCTCAAAAGAATCATTCTACAAATGATGAAACCAAGATTTAGAGTAGTAAAGCAACTTATTCAAGGTCACATAGTCAGATGAATGGAAGAGGCAAGCCTAGAATCTAGGTCTCCTGAATCTTAGAACTGTGTTCTTTCCACTTCACCAAATTATTTCTCTAATGAAATTATAAATAAAACATAGGCCCCATCCTCATGGAGCTTACAATCTAGTAAAGATGATGACTTTGGTCTTAAGTTGCAACCCAACCCCCAAAGGCCATTGGTATGGGACTCTTTCCTCACTGGTGTAGATCAGTGTGCTGAGCCCAAATGAGGGGCAAGACAGAGCTGTCCAGAGCAAGAGAGAAGAGACATCCCATTTCTTCAGTCTCTGTGGACTCCCCAGTCTCCTCGAATTCTTTAGTCTTTTCTTGGCTCTTTTGGCTTTCACCACGTAAATAGAAGATGTGTGAGATTATAATTTCTTTCAGGGCCACAAAAGGAAGAAGATTCTGGGAAGAAACCAACATGTACAATGCTGATCATGTCCTTATTCCCAGCTTGCTACACCTTTTGGTTACACCTTACATTCTCCCTATCCCCCACCCCATTCATGATCTCCAACCCAATGACACTGCCGTTCTTGCTATTCTTTAAAAAAGATACTCCCATATTCCAGCTCCAGGCATTTTCACTCATTGTCCCTCAAGCCTGGAATGCTCTTCCTTCTCATCTTTGCCTCCTGGTTTCCTTTAAGTCCCAGTTAAAATCCTACCTTCCAGTGAGCAGAACCAGGAGAACATTGTACACAGTAACAGAAACATCATGCAGTGACTGGTTTTGATAGACTTAACTCTTCTCATCAATACAAGAATCTAAGATAATTCCAAAAGACTCATGATGGAAAATGCTATCCACATCCAGAGAAAGAGTTATGGAGCTTGAAGGCAGACAGAAGGATACTATTTTCTCTTTTTTTTTTTTGGTTTTGTTTTGTTTCTTCTTTCTCGTGGTTTTTCCCTTTGGTTCTAATTCTTCATTACAACATGACTAATACGGAAATATGTTAATATGATTGTACATGTAAAGCCTATATCAGATTGCATGCCGTCTTGGGGAGAAGGGAGTGGGAGGGGATTTAGAACTCAAAATCTTATAGAAGTGAATATAGAAAACAAAAAAACAAATAAATTTTTTAAAAAATCTTACCTTCCACATGAGCCCTTCCCTAATCCCCCTTAATTCTAATGTCTGCCTTCTATTGATTATTTCCAATATCTCCTGTATATAGCTTGTTTGTACATAGTTGTTTGCATGTTGTCTCCTCTGTTAGACTGTGAGCTCCTTGAAGTTAGGGACCGTCTTTTGTTTTTCTTTGTATCCCCAGTTCTTAGCACAGTGCTGGGCAGGAGGCTTATTGACTCACTGACTGACTGATTGATTCTTATAACAACCTTGTGAGGTAGATGCTTTTTTAAATCTCCATTTTAATGATATGGTTGTTGTTTGTCCTTTGTTCTCAAAGAGGACCATGACATCAGGAAGGTGATGCCATAATTTGCAAGTGAATTTGATTTAAGTGAGAGAGGGCTGGGCAAAGTCATCAACCTTACTTTCTCCTCCGGAGCAATCTGGACCCAATGACAAGATATAGATCAGGAAGACTAGAGATAGCCCACAGTGCAGTAAGAGACCAAGGCCTTTTTAAACTAAAGTCTTTCCCAGGTCTCAGTTTGACTGAGGCAATAGCCCATTCAGTGACTAAGGTTTGGTAAGAAATGAGGCAAAGAATGGCCTGTTTTACCTAGTTTAAAAAAAAATCAGTCTGGGAGGGGAAGACCCTCAGAGTTTGTGGCAACAGAAACAATTGCTATTTACACTCACTCTGAGCCAACATGATCCAAACAATGATCAAGTGAGGCTTGGGCTGGGACCTATTGTTGGCCAATCAATGAGAACCAGAGTGATTTGGGTTTAAGGCATGGTCCTTAGGAAAGAAATCTCGCCTGTAAACCCCAAGATATCTTTTGAGGTTTCAGAGATCAAAATTTACAATCCTTTGGGCAGAGCACCCACAGGTAAGGGTATGATACCCTATGTGGACAGAGGGAGAGGAAGAAGGAGAAAAGAAGAAGAGATGAGAGAGAAGGAAAAGAAAGGTTCAAGCTCAGGTTTCTTAGCTCTATGTTGTACTTTTATTCACTCCACCATCTAGCTGCCATAGATTTATGATCCTATGAATTTGTAGACATCTTAAGAAATATGACTTTCTTTAAAAATAGTATTAAGTTGAATTGGTGTCTTTTGTTTTTACATCAACCATTTTTGAATATACCTCCTACCCTCATCCCTACCCAGCTCCAACAACATGACTTTCTCTTTCAATGTTCAGTTACCAGGAGCAAGAGTGGAGGACTTGGGGGGCGGAGCAGAACCAAGATGGCAAAGTAAAAGCAGGGAGTTGCTTGAGCTCTCTTCCAAACTCCCACAAATACCCATAAAAAATGACTCTAAACAAATTCTACAGCAACAGAACCTACAAAAAGAGTGAAACAAATTTCCAATCCAAGACAACCTTGATGGTCGACAGGAAAGGTCTGC
The DNA here is from genome assembly GCF_900497805.2 of Vombatus ursinus. Classification (NCBI taxonomy): domain Eukaryota; kingdom Metazoa; phylum Chordata; class Mammalia; order Diprotodontia; family Vombatidae; genus Vombatus; species Vombatus ursinus. The sequence goes on along the minus strand of NW_020954569.1, from coordinate 67,728,700 downwards.
TGCACTGGCTGGAAGAAGACCACAGTCTAGCGCAGGCCACAGGAGAACAGACTGGGCCCCAGTGAACCTGGAGCAGGCCTCAGGGGACTGAATCACTGGCAGCTGTGGTAGTTTCCAGACTTCTCAACCCACAAATGCCAAAGACAACTTAGAAGGTCAGTAGAAGGTCAAACCTGAGTGAGAGAGGAGTGCAGGCTACCCCTGACCCCAGGGCAGCCCTGGGATGGCAGCAGAGGCAGTGGCAGTGGCCATTTCTGGAGATCTCAGCCCACAGACAGTAAGGGGATCAAACAACTGATCAAAAGGAGATTACAGAGATCTCTTTGCTGACACTAAGGCAGGATTCTGTTGCTTTGCCCATAATTGGATCAGGGCCACAGTCCTGGGTGGCAGTCCTGGGAGGAGCACTGGCATAGCAGAGCTTGTGGCAGCAGTGGAGAGGGCAGAACCAGGGCAGAAAAGAGTGCTTGTGGCCACTCACAAACCAGAGCACAGGCCAAGAGAGGAGTAAACACCTATCCTTAGATCATACCACCTTAGAAGAACTGAAGACTTACAAGTCCCTAGAAGCACCTCTGAAAACAGCTACACAAAACCCCTGAAGCTTGGGACAGTTCACCCTCTACACTGGAAACAGACCCCTACCTTAACAAAGAGTTAAAAAGTCAAGTAATTGGCTGAGAAGATGAGGAAATATTGGGGAAAAAAACTCAGACTGTAGAATCTTACTTTGGTGAAAAGGAAGATCAAAACATACACTCAGAAGAAGGCAACAAAGTCAAAGCTGCTATGTCCAAAGTCTCCAAGAAAAATATGAATTGGTCTCAGGCCATGGAAGAGCTCAAAATGGATTTTGAAAATCAAGTAAGAGAAGTGGAGGGAAAATTGGGAAGAGAAATGAGAGCAATGCAAGAAAGTCATGAAAAATGAGTCAACAGCTTGCTAAAGGAGACCCAAAAAAAAATACTGAAGAAAATAACACCTTAAAAAATAGCCTAACCCAAATGGCAAAGGAAGTCCAAAAAGTCAATTAGAAGAAGAATGTATTAAAAAGCAGAATTGGCCAAATGGAAAAGGAAATCTAAAAGCTTACTGAAAAAAATAATTCATTAAAAATTAGAATGGAGCAAATGGAAGCTAATGACTCTA
>NW_020954569.1:67723040-67727380 GCF_900497805.2 Vombatus ursinus | reverse complement strand
AAGAGATCCCAGGAGGAAAACTCCCAGGAATATTATAGCCAAATTCCAGAGTTCCCAGGTCAAGGAGAAAATATTGCAAGCAACCAGAAAGAAACAATTCAAGTACTGTGGAAACATAATCAGGATAACACAAGATCTAGCACTTCTACATTAAGGAATAAGAGGGTTTGGAATATGATATTCTGGAGGTCAAAGGAGCTAGGATTAAAGCCAAGAATCACCTAACCAGCAAAACTGAGTGTAATCAATGCAGGGTGGGGGGAGGGGGGGTGGAGAGGTGAATTGATATTCAATGAGGTAGAGGAATTTAAAGCATACTTGAGAAGTCAGAGCTAAATAGAAACATTGAATTTCAAATATAAGACTCAAGAGAAGCATAAAAAGGTAAATGGGAAAGAGAAATCATAAGGACCTATTAAAGTTGAACTATTTACATTCTTACATGAAAAGATGATATTTGTAGCTCATAAGACCTTTCTCATTATTAGGTTAGTTGGAGGTATATATAATTGATAGATAGACAGAGGGCACAGGGTGAGTTGGATATGAAGGGATGAGATCTAAAAAATAAAATTAAGGGATGAGAGAGGAATGTACTGAGAGGAGAAAGGGAGAGGTAGAATGGAGTAAAATATCTCACATAACAGAGGCAAGAAAAAGCTTTTACTGTGGAGGGGAAGAGGAGGGAGGTGAGAAGGAATGAATGAACCTTATTCTTATCAGATTTGGCTTAAGGAGGGAATAATGTACACACTCAATTGGGTATGGAAATCTATTTTACCCTATGGGAAAGTAGGGGGCAAGGGGATAAGAGGGGGGTGACAGAAGGGAGGGCAAATTGGGGGAGGAGGTATTCAGAAGCAAACACTTTTGAGGAGGGACAGGGTCAAAGGAGAGAAAGGAATAAATGGGGAGCAGGATAGGCTGGAGGGAAATATAATTAGTCTTTCACAACATGACTACTATGGAAGTGTTTTGCATAACTATACATGTATAACCTATATCAAATTGTCTTCCTTCTCAATGAGGGTGGGTAGGGAGAGAGGAAGGGAGAGAATTTGTAACTCAAAGTTTTAAAAAATGAATGTTAAAAATTGTTTTTACATGCAACTAAGAAATAAGATACACAGGCAATGGGGTATAGAAATCTATCTTACCCTACAGGGAAATAAGAGAATGTGGGGGAAGGTGATAGAAAAAAGGGAGGATTAGGGAAAGGGGTAATCAGAATGCATGCTGTCATGGGGTGAGGGGAGGGGAGAGATGGGGAGAAAATTTGGAACTCAAATCCTGTGGAAGTGAAAATTGAAAACTAAAGATAAATAGATTTAAAAAGAAAAAAAATAGTAGAGGACTTCTCACTTAAAAACACCTTTCAAATATATTTTCTTAAAATTTCATAAGGCACTCTTTCAAATACACCATCAACGGATGGACCCAATGCCACGATGCAGATTTTTGTGAAAACCTTGATGGGGAAAACCATCCACTCTTGAGCTTGAACCATCCAATACTATTGAAAATGTCAAGGCCAAGATACAGGATAAGGAAGGTATTTCTCCTGATCAACAAATATTGATTTTTGAAGGGAAAGCAACTGGAAGATGGACGAACTTTGTCTGACTATAACATTCAGAAGGAGTCTACCTTTCATCTTGTTCTGAGGCTTCATGATGGTTCCAAGAAGAGAAAAAAGAGGTCTTATACCACTCCCAAAAAGAACAAGCTTAAGAGAAAGAAGGTTAAGCTTGCTGTTCTGAAGTACTGTAAGGTTGATGAGAATGGCAAGATTAGTCACCTTTGATAAGAGTGCCTTTCTGTTAAATGTGGTGTTGGGGTCTTTATGGCTAGCCATTTTGACAGACGTTACTGTGGCAAGTGTTGTCTAACCTACTGCTTCAACAAGGCAGAAGACAAGTAAATGTATGTGTTAATAAAAAAAAAATCAACTATTAAAAAAAATTTCATAAGGCAAAAATGTCTTCCTTAGAGGTGGGGTACAAAAATTGTCATCTTTATATAACTGCTTCATGAAGCATGTAAAGCTTCCATTGTCATCACTATGACAAGTACACACTTTGATTAAACGAAATTTCACTTTTGGGTCATTGACACAGAATGAGAGACCAATGGAGCATCTATTCACATGCCAATATAGAAGACATTGAATAGCAGCCATGAAGCCACAGAGCACCTCACTGCTACACTAAGTAGTGCCATCTATTGGCTTCCTAAGTCATATCCACCATCCCACTACTGTAATTTGTGATCATATAACCAGGATTAGAGCTGGAAGTCACCTTAAGAGTCAAGTCCAAGTGACCTGGCCAAGGTCACACAGGTAGTAAATGACAAAAATATAATTCAAGCCCATATCTTCTGATTCCAAACCCTTTACTCCAATGTGCCAGCTTTGCCTCCAGTTTTTCCAGACAAACATTTCAAAAGAGTATTGGGGACATGTGCATTATTAAATCTTGGAGGAAGAGGAAGAAGAGGAGGAAGAGGAGAATACTCAAAAGAGTCTTTTCCTTTCTTTTTTTCACATTTATTTAATTTTTAATTATGAAATTAAACAATAACAGTGTAATAAGAAATATGATTGCACATGAAACTGCAAATCTACTATGTACAACTTGCTCTTCTTTTTAAATGTATAATAAAATTGTCATGTAAATTTCCTTTTTTTCTTTTTGTTTCCTTCCCTCCATCCTCCCCCCACTCTAGAGATAGCTACCAATAGATGCAAATAGGTATATAAGTAAAATTATACAATACTCAAGGTAAGAAGAGAGAGAAGTAACCTAGGGAGGAATTAAGTAGTGATTACTATTCTAGAAATTAACTACAAATTGTGTTTTAACAAATTATGAGATTTTTTCTATCCCTATAAATATTACCTTGAATCATCTTGGTCTAGAGATGTCCAAAGACAATGATTTGGATATTTCTCTCTCTTAAGCTAGAATGACCTGGATTTAGGAGGAAAAAAAACCCCACTAAATTAAATGAAATTGTTTCTGGCAGACTTGTGTTTAAAATGCAGAGTACAGTACTGATATTTTTTTTTTCTTCAACACAAAGAATTTGAGACCAAGGAATGCCTAACAAAATTTGAGGTGATAAAAGCCAATGGAGGGGCACACTGTTGGTGGCACTATGAATTGATTGAACCATTCTGGACAGTCATTTGGAACTATGCCCAAGGAGTCACTAAACCATGCATACTCCTTGACCCAGTGATACCACTATTAGGCCTTTACCCTAAAAAGATCAAAAAAAGAAAAAAGAAAGAGACTCATATGCACAAAAATATTAAAAGCAGCTCTTTCAGTGGTGGCAAAAAAACTGGAATTAAAGGAAATACCCATCAATTGAGGAATGTCCAAAAAAAAAAATCACGGTTTAAGAATGTAATGGAATATTATTGCACCATAAAAATAATAAAAATGGATGATTTCAGAGAAGTTTGAGAAGCCTTATAGGAACTGAATCAGTAAAGTGAGCAGAATCAGGAGAATAATTAATACAGTAACAATGACATAGCAAAGAAAAACAATTTGGAGATACTTCAGAATGCTAATCAATGCGATGATAATCACATCTCTAGAGGACTGATGATGACAATAATACCCACAAATTGACAGAAGGATAATGGTCTCAAGATGCAAACTCAGACATGGCAAATGCACAGATTTGTTTTCCTTGACAGAATTTATTTGTCATAAGGATTTTGTTTTATTTTGTTTTAATTTTGGGAGGATTAGGAAGGAGAGGAGAGCTAAAGATAAAGTTGCTAAAAAAAAAACAAACTTGGAAAACCTGTATGAACTGATACAGAATGAAGTGATTGCAATCAGGAGAAAGATCAGATGACAATGTTATAGAGTAAAATAACTTTGAAAGACTCGTAAGCTCTAGTTGTAACAATAAAACGTGATTTCACAGCACCAATGATGAAGTACTCTACCCACCTCCTAAAAGGAAAGAGATGGACTCGAGACACAAAATAAGACATACATTTTTGGACATAGCCAATACAGGAATTTGCTTTGCTTCACTATGCATATTTGTTACAAGGGTTTTCATTCTCTTTTCTTTCTTTTTTTTTTTTTTTGATTAAGGAAGGGAGAGAGAAATGAATGTTTTTAATGGAAAAATAATAAAGTTTAATTTTTTAAAGTTTTAAATTTTTTAACATTGCCAAAGAAAAGGTCATTAAAGCATTTTTTAGATGTATAGAAGAGAACGGAAAGACATTCAGAAGGAAAAACAGGCAAGTAGGATAGCTTTGAAAGTATTTTCATAAACTTGTCGAATTTATATATATATATATATAT
>NW_020954569.1:67722895-67722963 GCF_900497805.2 Vombatus ursinus | reverse complement strand
ATATATATATAGCAAGCTGTATATAATAGTTTCACATGCTGTCCACTTTTTCTGTTCTATTTTGTATA
>NW_020954569.1:67713237-67722850 GCF_900497805.2 Vombatus ursinus | reverse complement strand
TGGAAATGTTAATTCTTTTGTTGATGTTTGTAAAGTTCAGAAAAAAAATTTTAATTTTGTTTTAAAGGATGTAATGTTCTTGAGGACAGGCACTGTTTTGCTATAGTTTTTGTATCTCCAAAACTTAGCACAGTTCCTGACACAGTGAACATCTAGTAATTTGTTGACTAACCAAAAACAAAAAGGTCACAGGAGTGAGAATATTAGGGCAGTCATTTTGGCACCCTAGGTATGAAGGAAGGGGGAATGAGTTGCTAAGGTATCTCTATCTACAATATGAAGGGAGGGAAGAAAGTTTCTGGACATGCATGCTCAGACATTTAGTATAGGAAATGATTAACCACTTAGCCTGTTTTGCTTTCCAGTGACACCTGATGGTTACCAATAGAAAAGGAAAATGAGACCCAGGGGAGGTTGTGACTTGCTCAGTCATTTTCACGTCATGATCAATTCTTCATGACCCCATATGGGGTTTTCTTGGCAAGGATACATCTTACAGACGGGGAAACTAAGACAAACAGGGTAAAGTCACTTGCCCAGGGTCAGTCAGCTAGTGTCTGAGGCCAGATCTGAACTTATAAAGATGAGTCTTCCTGATTCCAAATCCAGTGCCCTATCTACTACCTAGCTGCCCCTATGACTTGCCCAAGGTCACACAGGTAGTATACTTCAGATGTGTGGTTTGAATACATGTCCTCTGACTACAGAGCCAGTGTTTTCTCTAATGCATCACACTACCTCCATTCTTCTGTGCTTCCCAAATCCAAGCAAATCAAATCCAAGCAACTTCCTCTAAAGTTTTGCAAACCACCAAGTTCCACGCCAATCACACTAATAAAACTCCCTAAATATAAGTTTACCCAATAGGGCACCCCAAAAATTCTCACTAGAAAGCTTAAATCTCTGTCTCTGCTCTCCATCTGCTTTCTCTGCTTCCACACACTTTCAGTCCTCCAGTACACTCCGTACCAAAAACCAGGGGATAACTTAAAACATGCCTACTCCTCCATGTAACAGCCTTAGAAATATTTCCAGGGTAATCAATCTCCCATGGGTAGCTTTAAGCCTTTCTGCCTCAGTTCCTTTCAAGTTGAGCCTCCCCAGAGACTAACAGAATATTGCTTCCATCTATTTCTGGACATATAAAGGTCATATCATATGAAATTAGCTGAATAATGTGTCTTTTTTTTTTGAGCAAATGAAGTGATAGTATTATTACATTTCTGCGTCATGCCTAGAGAAGGCTGCAGATAAATAACCTCTGCACTGTCTTAGAAAGCTTGAGGTCGTAATGGGCGGTGGAGCTGGCATGTGTCATTTATTTTTTTTTTAATCCAAGTCTCCTTTTTATTATGAACTTAACAAACAACAAACATAAACATCTCAATCTACAAAGAACAGAAAAGAGAGTTGTATGTGAAGTTATAAACTTTTATGTGCAGTTTGGTATTTTTAAGCATACAATAAATTTAACAGTATAATAATAAAACTGCCTTGCTTATCTATGTCCCCTTCAGTACTTCTTTCTCCTTTTTTCTCTGTATTTTCTTAATGTTTCATTTATGTTCTTTTCATTTCTTCTTTTTTTGTATCATCACTACCCACCAATTTGTCTCCTCTCCCCTAGAAACCCAGCCTTGTAATCTGTAAGGAAAAGCAATCAAAACAAATCAATACAAATGACCTGTATTTATAAGAGTATGCCTCTTTCTGTACCCCTTTACCAAGAAGTAAGACGTAGGCTGCCATCGTCACTCTTCTGAAGCCATGGTTGCTTACCATCCATCATTTTCAGCTCCTGCAGAACATAAAATAAGTATATCACCACACCAGTTTCTTCTGGTCTCTTGCTTCCTCCTGCAGCACCTTATGTAACACTGTCCCCCAAAATGAGATGAGAACACTGCCAATATTTTTTCAATGACTCACACTTTTGGAGGACAAATATGTCTCTTTTGAGGGCAGCAATAGGCTGCCTCAGTATGGGACGTGTTTTGCTCAACAGTGACTTGCCTGTCACTACATATGTCTGATATTAGTATAACCCATAACATACATCAGGGTGTAGGAAGCTAGCGTTCAGGACTGACTATGCTGAATTGGGACTATAACTTCAAGTTTAGCGACAAAATTTCCTTTATCTGCTTATTTCTACATAGACTTATACATCCTTCAGTAAATATCTCTAGCTTTGAAACTACTTCCCACAACTTTCACTAATATTCACAAGTTGGGTCCCCTGAGGTTGGCTGCTACCTTGAGGTTCTAGAGTACCTTATGGATATTGCTTCTAAAACTATAGTGAGTGAGACCCCATTGGTGCTCTTCCCATTAAAAATCAGCCAATAGACACTATTAGCTTTTAGCAAAGGTCAAAATGGCAGAGAAAAAAACAATAGCAGCAAAACATTCCTCTCATATTGCTGGGGCACACAATCCTACAAGTACATACACTATCCATGGAAAGAGTGGGCGCAAGATACAGTGGCAGTGCAACACTCACATAGGAACATGGATAGACAAGGAAACTCACAACTTCAGCATTACAGGGCCCTGAAGACCTTTCTTCACAGAGTCTTGACAAAGTGCCCCTGGGGTGAAGCTATTCAGTAGGGCAGCCTGGGCCAGCTTCTCTCCACAACATGACTCCCTATTGTCAAGCCTGGGGCTCTCTTATGTCCACAGCAGTCTCCTTTCTTTGCAGCCAGAGATCTTCCTTCTGGAAGTTGCTTCCACTTTTAACTGACTGCTTCTCTGTATCTGTGTCTTATCTACAGGGTAAGTCTCAGCTTCCGACTGGATGTAGTGTCTCCTACTGGTCAAGTATTTCTCCTTCAAAGCTATATGGTCTTTCTTGGTGGGGAAGGATAAAAAATCTACCTCCCTTCTCCCAAGATTTGCTTTTAGAGCCTGGGGTCTCTCTCCACTGCTGACTTGACCTGGCAAAATGAAAAATTAATTCAAGCCTCAGTTAGTTAAAGCGATGCAAAGGTATAACCAATCTTTGTTCCTCCAATGAGCTTGCTCCCTTTAATTCTGTTAGAGAAAGGTGTTCACACTTCATAAAGGGTTCATCAGATAATAATACTTAGTTAACATATTGGCATTTCATTATCTCTCCTCTACTCTTTGCTTTCTGTAACTGTATCAACTATTGGGAAAGGAATCGAATCCCCAATTCCCTTATACCTATAATTCAAATCCAAGCCCTGATCAGCTCATCTGCCAGACTAATGCAGCTCCCTTCTCTATAAATAGGAAATCAGGAGCTTAGTCACATGGTATCATTACTATAATTCAGTTCTATAGGGATGTGACCTCAGCTTGTATCACTGTTCACTTTAGAACTATTCCCAAATGGGAAAAACAACTTCAACAGGTAGTAGATACTCTCACAGGAGTTCTTCCAGCAAAGTCTAGATGTCTTTGTCACCCAGGTATGTTGTGGAAAGGATTATAGTTCAGGTTAGTTACGATGGCCACTGGCCCCCTCCAACTCTGAGATTCTATGATTCCACTCATCACCATATGTTAGTTTATCTTGATACAAGGTATTCAGTCTCCTTCCTATGGTAAAGCTTCCCTAAATGCTGTTGGAAGCAACAAATCAATTGGCCATGACTTTATTTATATGTTCAATGGAGCACTGACATACAATGCAAGTCTCTGGTACACTTTCTTCTACCTCCACCCTCTCTTTCAGCTTCTCCCATTTTATAAGTATCCATATAGTACTTGACCAATACATACTTCATCTAGAGGTTTTTTTCACATGATCATTAATCTCCACCTTTGGCTACATATTATCTGGATAATACACACATTATCTATTGTTTCAATGTGGTTATGGAGTCATGTGTAATGGGTTTATTTTGTCAGCATATAGAATGTAGAATGGAAGAGAAAGAGAACTATAAAAAGAGAAGGGTACCTATTATTTTAACACAGTGTTATTGGGAACCCAAGATCAGATGTTTACTAAATAGTTTAGAAGAATGAGCTCCTGAATTTTACAATCATTTAAAACACACCAAACCATGACATCAAATAATGCAGCAATGATATTAACAAGTCCTTGACTGTCTGGGACAAAGTAGAGGTGCCATAGGAATTTGCCAAAGAAAAAGATTACTCTGAGATGGAATAAATTTAAGAAGACTTCATGAAGGCAGGTCTAAATCATACTGCTGGAAAGATTTGTGTTGGCAGAGGCAAAGGGCTAAGCATCTTGAGGATGGGGTAGGCAAAAGAGATGAATTAAAGTGCAATAGAAGGAATGAAAATGACGTATCAGGGAGTCAGTGAGTAGACTGACCTAGTCAGAGCAGAGAACACATGCTAAGAAGTAGTGGGAAATCAGTTTGCCCCTTAAAAAAGGTCACATGGTGATTTTTGTTACATCTTATTTGTTTGGTGAACTCCAAATGATGAATGCATTTGAATGAATGAAGGTATAGGGGAAGGGTACCATAAATATTTTGTTCTACATACTATCTTTAAACACTCCACACAAAGTAAGGCTTGCCATTCAAATAGTGTCTTGTATATCTGAAGGAGGAATTCAAAATTAACATGGTAGGTAATAGGAAACCTTTGTAATATGATGAAAGTTAAGCATTTGAAGAACTGTTGATGTGATTACACGGAGATTGGGCTTTTACATGTTGTTTCAGATACTCTAAACTGGGTTCTAATTTCATGGCATACAGAGCAGGTTGTTGAAAAAGAGAAACTCTAACCTAGTAAATCAGGAGAAAAAGTCAGAGTTGATTAGGACCTCATCTGAGAGAAAGGAACCAATTTAAGGGGCCCATTCTGATCACCCCTATCCACAGTGATTCCTTCTTTCTCTGAACTTCTAGAGCACTTATCATCCACTCAATTTGGCCTTACATAGTTGCTTTTAAAAAAAAATTGTGGAAATCATATCGTCCTAATTATATTAAGCTTCTGGAGTTCAAAGACCAAGTTCTGAATTTCTTTTTTATTTCCTTTACTACCTAGTAGAATGTCTTCCACTTAGCAAGGACCTCTTGCATGAACAAATGCATTAATGAATGAATCAATCAACCTTTCAAAGGTTGCTTTGATGTTTCATATTCATTTTAAGTTAATTTCATAGTGGCCCTGGATTTGGAGAACTGACCTCGTTTTCAGGGCTTGGGAAAAAGATACCTTTTGCTCATGTGATGTGACATATGATATGTTTAAAATCATATCAAGCATCTGATATGTTTGGAGCATTGTCCAGACACAAGAATAGGGCCCATCGAAAAAAAGTAGGAGATCCCATCCCAGTGGCCAGTCTGAAAGTTTATTGCTCAACCTCAGCTCAAATATGATTGGCACCACATTTTGCCCCTTGTTCTCCACCCCCAAGATCAGGTTAAAAATAAGCAGAAGTAAGTATTCTTTAGCATCATATTTCAGTTTTTCAACTTGGAAAAAGTTGAGGCCTGCAAATTTGTCACGTACGAGTTTTTATTGCAGCTTTTAACTGGAGTTATTACCAAATGATTGCTCCATTTGGGCAGATACAGCTGAAGCCTATGTTATACATGGAGAATTAAATAGCTTACCATTGCCATGATAGGATAACCAATATTGAGACTCAGCTTTCATGCACTGGTTCATATCCTCTAAACCTGGTTCCAGTTTCATGGTTATAAAATTGCCTCTGATCCTGAATTTTCCATAAGAGTTATTCCCAGGAGTCTCCCAAAGATGTCTAATGGTGAAGGAGTTGCTTTCTCTAAGCACTTACTAACATCTTGAGTCTATTCTTAGTCACTTACTAGCTCTGTGACCTTTAGCCTCTCTCAGCCTCCGATTCCTCATCTGTAAAATGGGGATAATTATAGCAACTAGCTCATAGTCTAGTTGTGAGGATCAAATGAGATAAAACTTTGCAAACCAAAAATCACTTACATAAATGTAATATATAGTTGTTGATGCTTTTATGTCTTTATATATGGAGACCCTATGCCCAGTTTAGAAATGAGGCACAGAGCTCTAGGAAATAATGAACATGAAACATGGGAAGACTTAGCTGAATTGATATAGAGTGAAGTATAGTCAGGAAAACAATACGCACGATGATGCCTACAATGTAAATAGAAAGAATGAAAACAGATGATACAGTCCTCTGTAGTTATAATGGCCAAGCTTGACCTTAGAGAAGAGTTAAGAAATTTAATTTCCTTCTCCTTTGTGCAGAAGTGGGGGAATCTGGGTGTGAAATATTGCCCATACAGTCAGACACCATCAATATCTTGATTGGTTTTGCTAAATAGTCTTTTGGGGCATTTGTATGTGCAAAATAAAATAAAAGGGCAGCTTGGTGGCACAATGGATAGAATGCCGGGCCTGGAGTCAGGAAGACTCATTTTCTTGAATTTAAGTTTCTCAGACACATACTAGCTGTGTGACCCTGGACAAGTCACTTCACCCTGTTTGTCTCAGTTTCCTCATCTATAAAATGAGCTGGAGAAGCAAATGGTAAACCATTCTAGTATCTTTGCCAAGAAACCCCAAATGGGGTCATGAAGAGTCAACTATGACTGAAAAACTCCTGACCCATTCCAACAAATGTGAAAAACATTTATAACACTTAGTAGTCAAAAATTGGAAACTAAGGTGGGACAACTAAACAAATTGTGGTCTAGAAAGGTAATAGAATATTTTTGTTCCAGTTTCAGAGGAAAGTGGGAAGACCTAGATGGGTTGACACAGAGCACAGTGGACAGAATTAGGGGAACAATTTATGCATGCATAACAATAACATAGAAAAAAACAACTTTTTTTAATTTTTTTGCTTTTTGGTGAGGCAGTCGGGGTTAAGGGACTTGCCCAGGGTCACACAGCTAGTAAGTGGCAAGTGCCTGAGGCCATATTTGAACTCAGGTCCTCCTGACTCCAAGGCGGGAGCTCTATCCACTGCGCCACCTAGCTGCCCCAGAAAAAAACAGCTTTGAGAGATTTTGAAGCTCTGATCAGTGCAATGATAAGCCACAAGTCCAGAAGAATGAAAATGAAATATGCTTCCCACCTCGTAACAGAGAGGTGAGGAACTTAAAAAGCAGAAAAAGAAACACATTCTCAGACATGGGTAATGTGGGAGTGTGTCCCATGTATCCCTGATGAGTGAGAACATCAGCACAGGCACTTTGAAGAATATTAAGGTCAAGACACACAGATCTCCAAGGTTGGCCCGGATCCATGTAAATAACACACACACACACACACACACAATTAGGTGCCAGTGGAACATTAGGAAAACTACTATCAGGCCAATTCAGTGACTAGATATTTTAGAAATTTTGCAGACAAATCACAAAAATATCACCACAGATATTTACATGGGCTGGACCAATTGACGGTGTCAAGAACTGGGATGGCAAGAACTTTCTTTTCTGGGTCTTCAGTAGATGTGACTCTAGCCCGGCCGGAGCAGTGCATCTCCATGGGCATGTTCCCTAGGAGCACTGAGTCTGAGAGCACTGGACCAGATGCATTACTATTGGAAAGGGTCTTGGATTCAAGGTCCTGAGTCATCTCTGTCATAGACTGAGGGGAGGTTGCAGCCAAAGAGGTGCTAGTTGTTTGACTTGTCTGGCAAATGCTACCTGCCTTCTGTCCCCCAGGGAGACTTAATGCTTCAGCAAGGCTGGTTTGCCTGTCCTGTGCGTGGCATTTGGTTGACAGTTTTGAGGTAACCCGGCCCCTTTTCCACAGGAGTTACTGTTTTGAGGGTATTGTACTTCACTATAACTGCATTTCAATATAATTGCATTGTATTATATTGTATTTCAATGTAATTGGTGTCCTGCATAATCCTATGTATTTTGTTCTACCTATTTTAAAATATTATTTTGATAAGGCATCCACAAGCTTCATCAGATTGAGAGAGGGGTCCAGGACATAAAAAAGTTTAAGAACCTTTTACTTAGTAGTAAAAGTGATAATCATCTTCAGGTATTTGCAGAGCTGCCATGTGGAAGAATGAGACTCATTCTACTCACCCCCCAGGAGGCAAAACTGAGAGCAATAAGTGAGAGCTGTAAAAAGTCAGGTTAAAGCTTTTAAAAAAAATCTTAACGCTTAGAGTGTCCAAAAATGGAGCAGTCCATGCCAGGTCTCCCATGAGAGGTCTTCTGGGAAAGGCTGGATGGTCCCTTGCTGGGAACGTCATCAAGAATATTCTTCATTATGCATGGGTTGCAATAGATGGCTTCTGAGGTTCATAGTTAATCAGTCAATAAGTATTTATTAAGGGCCCACTATGGGTCAATCACTGTTCTAGGCACTGGGGATACAAGTATTAAGAATGAAATAATCTCTACTCATAAGGAGCTTCCATTCTAATGGGAAGACAACAAGAACATAGAAAATGCATAAAGCATAAATGTAAAGTTAATATATACAAATATATGCAACATAGTTAAATAAAAGCTGGTTTGGGAGAGAGAACAATGGCATTTAGAAAGGTCAGGAAAGGCTTCCTGCAAAAGATGATACCTGAGATGCAGCTAAAAGGAAGAGAAATATTCTATGAGCAAGAAATAGTGGAGGGGTGGGGAGGTGTTCAAGGCATAGATCAGAAGTTTTCAATCTGGAAGGGCTCCCACAGAGATGATCTAGTCTGACTCTCATTTTAGAAACAATAAAACTAAGACCTAGAAAGGTAATGGGTCAGCTAAGTGGTACAGTAAATAGTATGCTGGGCCTGGAGTCAGGAACACTCATCTTTCTGAGTTCAAATCCAGCCTCAGACACTTACTATCTGTGAGACATTTAACCCTGCTAGCCTCAGTTTCCTCATCTGTAAAATGAGCTGGAGAAGAAAATGGCCAACTACTTCAGTATCTTTGCCAAGAAAACCCCGAATGGTGTCACAAAGAGTTGGACGTGACTAAAAACAACTAAACAACAGAACAGAAAGGTTATATTTGCCACAAGGCCATATAGGTATGTAAATGACAGAACCAGGATTCGAACCATCTAACCCTAAGATGATTCTAAAGTCAAACTGGATGAGGTCCTTGCTCACCCTTCATGTAAGAAGACATTTAAGAAAGCACCAGGCCTTCGGAATTCCAGCAAAAGAAACTGGGTTTGGATAAGAAATGTGGGAACCAACTGAATTAGATAAAGGCTATCTTAGATGACGTAACGACAGAAAATAACAATGTGCCTTTGTCTCTAGGAACATCTAATAACAAAGTAACAGGATTTCAGAGACTTCACGAGAAAATATGGAAAATGTAGTTTTTAGACTGGAGGTTAAAAAAATTTTTTTAGTTCAGGCTTCCCCTCCCTCTCAACATTATACATATATCTCTGTCAATGTAAAGACTTGAAAAAGATTATAGTATCTCAGGAAAAGAAAGAGAATGAATACCAACTGGAATGGAAGAAGGGGAGACAGTCAGTCCCTAAAACTGTCCTATAAAAGTAGTGAAAGGAAAAAAGAGCAGACTGGAGAACTGATTAGGAGGAGGACATTCCAAGGTTTTAGATATCGCAAGATCTGGAAAAGTAACCTCTGCTGAAAGGTACTTTGTAAGGGACTGTCTGATGTTGGCAGCTACCAGGTTGGGCGCTGTGGCAAGAG
>NW_020954569.1:67707208-67713227 GCF_900497805.2 Vombatus ursinus | reverse complement strand
ACCCTACAATCATTGGCTAGTAAGCGGGCTGGGGAGGAGGGGCTAAGTAGGTGCTGAGGAACGAGCGTGGTAAGATCACACGCGCTCTCTCCCGGCTCCTGCCCTGTTGCTCTGGCCTTGCTGCTTGGGCTTGCTATGATGGCTTGCTGTGATGGCCTCTGAATAAAGCTCTGGTGTTGGCACCTCCCGATGGCTCGTCTCTGTGTGGTTATCCGGCAGAGAACCGAAGACTCGAGTGTGAGTAAGACTCTGGTAGTGTGCTTCTTATAGGAGGAGCGGGTACCGGCGTACGGCAGGCAGAAGGTCGGCGTGCGGCCAGTATAGTACTTGACAGAAAGGAGAAAAAAAAATGAACAAAGAGCTATAAATCAACAAAAATAATCTCAGATCTGGAGGTGGCTAATAAAATAACAGTTACAACCCCACCCCCACCCCCCGCCCCCCTGGGGAATATTGACTCTACAGGGAAACTATCAAGGATTTTTAAAAAAAGAGAGAGAGAGAGAGACTTGAAGAAGAAAAGGACAAATGGAAAAGTCAAGAGATTAACCAGAAAAGAAGAGGTAGAAAGAAGGACCATTAATTCTAGTTTGAGGGGCCACCTAAGAATATCCAGTCCTAACTGGAAATCTGTGGACAAGAAAAAGAGGAGACAAAAAGGGGCAAGGCAGGCAAATTGGGGAAGAAGGAAGACACCTACATTCAGAATGAACATTTGGTTCTCTCTGGATAATTAAGGATTTAGGTTTGGAGAGATGTCCCAGAGGAAACTCCAATTCAGGTAGTTTTTGAAGAGGCTTCTCTAAATACTCATGGTAAGAAGACCGCTGTAAAAGCCATATAGTACCTTCCATAAAGGTCCCAAGTATAATGGTCTCAAGAATCCCAAGAAAAAAACTCAGACACTGTAGCATACTGTTTTCAGCTTTGAAGGTAAGTAAGTAAGTATAAGTATAAGTAAGCATAGTCACAGCCCAGAAATTAGGGGCTGGAACTGCTTGGGTATAAGGATAGGGACTGTGCTTGGCAAATCACTCTTAACAATGTGGGGTAGCCAGCTGATAAAAGATACTGGAGGAGGTGGTTGTGGTCATAGCTTATCTAATCTAGGTTCAGAGTAAGACACTGGAAGTCTGAAAACCAAGGGGGAAGGAATCTGGATGTATAACAAGTACAGAATTAAAGGACTTGCACAAAGATGTTCAGGATAGGTGTGAGCAGTCGTTCTCACTGATGACCTGGGGGTTTAATATTATTTGATTTTTGTTGTTGTTATTGAGTCATTTTTCAGTCATATCTGACTCTTCATGATCCCTTTTTGGGTTTTCTTGGCAAGAAACTGGAACGGTTTGCCATTTCTTTCTAAGGCTCATTTTATAGATGAGGAAATCAAGGCAAACAGAGTTAAGTAACTTGTCCAGGGTCACATAGCTAGTAAGTCTTGGAGATTTGAACTCAAGAAGATGAGTCTTCTTGACTCCAGTCCCACCACTCTATCCACTGCACCACCTAGCTGCCCTATATACCTTGATTACAAGGTTCTAAATTTTGCTAGTAAACAAGAATGTTTTTTAAATATATCTTTTCATTAAATATTTCAAATTACATGCAAAAAAATTTTAACAATCAGTTTTAAAAATTTTGAGTTCCAAATTCTCTCCCTCCTACCCCACCTTCCTCCTTGAGAGGGCAAGCAATTTGATATTGATTATACATATAATGTCATGCAAAACACATTTCCATATTAGCCATGTTGCAAAAGAAAACATAGACAAAAATATAAAATAAGAAAAATAAAGTTTTTTTTTTTAAAAAGTATGCTTCAATCTGCATTCAGAGTTCATCAGTTCTCTCTCTGGAAATAGATAGCATTTTCCACTATTGGTCCTTTGGAATCGTCTTGGATCATTGTCTTTCACAGTCTATCATCCCTACAATATTACTATTACAGTGTACGATGTTCTGGTTCTGCTCATTTCACTTTGTATGAGTGACAAGAATGTTTTAGCTGCCATTTTCCTAAAAAAGAAGATGCTTTTTTGAGATGGTGGACTAACTTGCCTGGATGTGGGATCTCACATAATATTAATACAGAGATTTTCTCCAAATCTAAGTTTATATTCATAGATGTTGAGACAGACTGGTATAAATCTGGAATAAACATAAGATGTCTATTATTTCTCAATACATACATGTATTTCATGCTCTGAATATGTTTTTTAACAACTAAAAGGGTTTATGAATGGCTAGTTTGATTCCAAAATCATTCCCATCTGGTAACAGTTTTGACTAGATGAGTGACCACTATACAGTGAAAGAACTGTACAATACTCAAAGACTCTGAGATAAGAATACCATGAGTCTCTGGAAAGTGACCCAGATAATAATAATTGGAGATGTCTGAAATATAGAAATAGCAAATGTAAGACTGGTCTGTGTCTGGGAATGTGACTGGGATCAGCACTAAAACTAAGCTGTAGTTGTGGATTGTCCAACTTGGTGACCCGAAGAAAAGGTTGGTGTTCAACAAATCTTCCGTGCACTGTGATCCAGGATCTGGGATGAGGGTGATCTCTGTGATTTATTTCTCTGAAATCTAGACTCTGTGTGGGGAATACATTAGCCTTTTTTAGAAGTCTATAATTTATAACAGTGAGTGCCAGAAGCAGGATTTGAACCCAAGTTTCAGTGACTACAAGTTCATCATTCCTTCTCTCCTTCCTCCAACCCCATACTGCCTGGTCTATCTATTATTCTACATATTTTTCTTTTTCCTTTCGCTTCTAAGGTTCCAGAACAGGTTCTCCATAAATACTTGTTGCTTCATTAATTCATTATAAAAAAAAATCAAAGAAAGAGAAAAAGGACCCATATATACAAAAATACTTGTAGCAACTCTTTTTTTTTATTATAGAAAGAACTGAAAACTAAGGGGATGCCCATCATTTGAAGAATTATTAAACAAATTGTGGTATATGAATGTAATGGAACATTACTGTATCATAAGAGATGATTAAAGGGATGGTTTCAGAGAAACTTGGGAAGATGGATATGAACTGACACAGAGTTCAGTTCTCTGAACCAGAACCAGAAGAACAATTTCTATAATAACAACAACACTGCAAAGAAAAAAACAACTTTGAAAGACTCAAGGTGCAGAATGAAACATACATTTTCAGATATGGCCAGTGTGGACATTTATTTTGCTTGACTTCATATTTTTTACAAAGGTTTTGCTTTTTTTTTTCTTCTCTTTTTTGATTGTATGGGAAGTGGAAGGGAGAGGGGAGCTATCAATAGGATTGCCAAAAAGAAAAGGAAAAGGAAAGAAAAAAATTCATTGAGACATTTTAAAACAATAAAGAGAAGAGAACAAAAGGAATGCCAGAAGGAAACATAGACAAGCAGGGCAGCTTTGAAATGTTAAATTTATTATATACTTGGAAGGAAAGGAAAGCTATATATACTAGAGATTTGTGTTTTCATGTTCAATTATCTTTTTCTGTTCTACTTTGTATATGGAAATGTTCATTTAAAAAAATTAATTAGTTGGATACTTTCAAGCCCTATTACTGATTCAGGAAATTATGCAGTGGGGTCATGAAAAGCACTGTACAATTTCCCAGCTGCAGTTTGGCCCACTTTCTTCCTCCTATTCAAAGCTACAGGTGGTTTTGCCAGTTTTTTGCCCATCTGGTTTCTCCCCTGCTGCCTACAAATATTCCCAAGTCTCCCCCATCCTTTTTTTAAAATTTATTTTATATTATTTTCAGTTCTGAATTCTCTCACCCCTCCTTCAGAAAGATAAGAAAAATGAAACATTACAAATATGTATAGTCACGCAAAATAAATTCCTGCATTAGCTATGTTCCCCCCACAAAAAAAAAATTAAAAAAGGAAGAGAAGAAAATATTCTTTCGTTTTTACTCTGAGTCCATCAGCTCTTTATCTGGAGGTCAACAGCAAGCTTCATCATGAGTCCTTTGGAATTATGGCTAGTCATTGTGCTGATCAAAGTTCATAACTCTTTCAAAGTTTGTTTTTATAATAATGTTATTGTGTAAATTGCTCTCATTTTGTTTACTTCACTTTGCATCAGTTCGTACAAGTCTGTTATCCTTCCCCTCTTCCCCACCACACACAAACTTGTCACAGAATTTCAGAGTTGAAAGAGACCTAGAGGTCATCTAGTCTGGCAGTCTCCAAACTGGAGGCAAGCAGGGCCAAGGCTTCAAGTGGCATACGATTAAACAATGTAGGAGGGTAGGAATGTGGGTTCCATCTTACTCTTCCTGCAATAGTCAGTTGTAGGGCTCCTCACCAACACAACCGCCCTGAACTTTACCCACCAACAACAACATTGGCCCATTCTTCCTCTCCCTCTGCTATGCGAGCTCCCAGCCTCTCCCCTTCTGAGCCAGGTGTTGGCCCCATGAAGCAATTATAATCACACACACACACACATAATCTAACAATCAAAGACTCGTTCTGTGAAGTTTGGATTCGGTCAAAGGGCCACACTTGAAGACCTAGAGGGCCCCATGTGGCTTCGACGCCGCAGGTTCCCCACCCCTGAGACAACCAGTACCCACAGCAGCTGCACAGGTTTGATTCTGGGAAATTCCACACCTGACCCTTGTTTGTGAGATCTCCTCACGCCTGCTGCAGGAGCCGCTGCGAGGCAGAGTGCTACTGTTGGGTGCAGGGCCCAGAGTGCAAAAATCCCACTTCCTCCCTTTTTCATCTTGTGAGGAAGAGGGTGGCCGGGCATGGATGATGGATTGTGATCTGGATCCCAGATATTATTATGTTATATTCTCCCCAAATCCACTTCTCTTCATAGCTTCTTTGTTCCTGTCAGGAGCACCATGATTTCTGCTTTCGCCAAGGGTCCCACAGCCTCAGAGGCATCTTCGACCCCTGTTCCCCAAGCCCACATCTGCGTCTTCAATCAGCTGCCAAATTTTGTTGGTTCTACCTCCACATCTGTGCCCTTCATCTATTCCCTTCTCTTTATTCATGTAGCTCATCAGCCTAGCTCAGGCTCTCAGCACCTCTCAATTGGACTACCACAATAGTCTCTCCCCATTCCAATACATCCTCCGGACATTTTTGTTGTCCAGTCACGTCAGATTCTTTGTGAGACCATTTGGGGTTTTCTAGGCAAAGATACTGGAGGGATTTGCCATTTCCTTCTCCAGTTAATTTTGCAGATGAGGAACTAAGGCAAACAGAATTAAGTGACTTGTCCAGGGTCACACAGCTAGGAAGGGTTTGAGGTCAGATTTGAACTCACAAACATAAGTCTTCCTGTCTCCAGGCCTGGCACTCGATCTACTGTGCCATTTAACTCCAAACAGTTGGCAGAGTGATTTTCCTAATGAGCAGGTCTACCCATGTCCCTTCCCTACTCATTAAACTCTAGTAGCTCTCTATTAATGCTAGGATCAAATATTATTTCATCTATATCTCATTCTTTTTTCAATTTCCTTGTGTGTGTGTGTGTGTGTGTGTGTGTGTGTGGTAGTGAACACAATTGTTAGCAAAAATCATGCTAACTACTTCCGAAGGCAGAACATTATACATTTAAACAACTCTAATTGTTGGGAAGTAGTGAGTTCCCTCTCACTGAAGGTATTCAGGTGGAGATCAGATGACCACTTGCTAGGGATGGTGTAGAGCATCACAAAATATGTTCCACTGACCCTTTCAGTTCCCAAAGACCCTTGCAGGCTGTCTATGAAGTCAAAACTATTTTCTAAATAATGCTTAAATGTCATTTGTCTATTAAAAGATTTCTACGTTTCCAACTACATGTCTGAGGCCAGATTTTTTTCCACATACTTCAACCAAGCAGCATCAAAATAGATTGCAGCAGATTCTATTAAGCTGGACATTAAAAAAAATTGCATTTGGAACTATGCCCAAAACACTATAAAACTGTGCATATCCTTTGATCCAGCAATAGCACTTCCAGGTCTGTATCCCAAAGAGATCATACAAAAGGGAAAAGGACCCA
>NW_020954569.1:67703865-67707078 GCF_900497805.2 Vombatus ursinus | reverse complement strand
GTGATGCAGAGTGAAATGAGCAGAACCAGGAGAACAATGTGCACAGTAACAACCACATTGGGAGATGACTGACTTTGGTAGACTTAGCTTTCCTCAGCAAGGCAAGAATCTAAGAGAACTCCAAAAGACTCATGATGGAAAATGCTATTCACATCCAGAGAAAGAACTATGGAGTCTGAATGCAGATGGAAGCATACTATTTTCCCTTTTTTGTTTTGTTTTGTTTTTTCTTTCTCATGGTTTTTCTCTTTTGTTCTGATTCTTCTTCACAACATGACTAATGTGCAAATATGAATAATGTGATTGTACATGTATAACTTATATCAGATTGCTTGTTGCCTTAGGGAGAGGGGAAGGGAGGGAGGGAGAAAAATTTGGAACTCAAAATCTTATAAAAGTGAATGTTGAAATCTATCTTTAAGTATAATTGGGAAAAAAAATAAAATACTATTAAGTGAAAAATAAATAAAATTGTCAAAATATGCAAAACAATGCCATTCTTCTTACTAAAGTTTTTGCTTTAAAAATATAGCTTTTTTTTCATTAAAATGTTATTTATGTTAATATATAATAGGTCTAGGGGCAGCTACATGGCACAGTAGATAGAATGCTGGACCTGGAGTCAGGAAGATCTAAGTTCAAATTCAGCTTTAGACACTTATTAGCTGTGTGACCCTGGACAAGTTGCTTCACCTCTGTTTGCCTCAGTTTCCTCACCTATAAAATGGGAATAATAATAGCATCTACTGCCCAAGGTTAGTGTGAGGATCAAATGAGATAATAATTTGCAAAGCACTTGGTGCAGTGCCTCGCACATAGTATGTGCTATATTAATGTTAGTTGTTAATATTATTGTTGTTTTCCCTCTATAATTTCTACCCATTGCTGGGGCCAAATAGAACAGGTCTAATCTCTCTTCCCCCTGACAACCCTTCAAATACTTGAAGACTTCATTTCCTTGACTCAATTTTTTCTTCTGCAAGAATGTGGATAACAATAATTCTTTGTTCTATCAACCTCATAGGGTTGTTAGGAGGAAAAGACATTGTGAATCTGAAATGTGAGAAGCTATTTCCTTAAGGGAATAGTGAAGGAAGCTGCAATGTTTAACCTGGAGATTATTCTAATTAATTTAATGTTGTCCTCAAACTTGTGAAAGTCTGTCAGGAGGCAAACAGAATAGGCTTGTTCTGCTTGACTGCAGGGGAAAGAACTAGGACCAACAGGCATAATAACATGAAAACACATTCATTTCAGTATAAGTTAGCTAACTTTCTAACTGCTTGCTTGGCTCCAACCCTACCTTTCTGCATGATTCCTGCCTCCTGTCCCTTGGTACTGTCCAAAGACGGAAGGAGCTTCCTTGTTTTTGTTTTTTTGTTTGTTTGTTTGTTAGGCAATTGGGGTTAAGTGACTTGCCCAAGGTCACACAACCAGTAAGTGTCAAGTGTTTGGTCTGAGGCCGGATTTGAACTCAGGTCCTCCTGATTTCAGGGCTGGTGCTCTATCCACTGCACCACCTAGCTGCCCCAGGAGCTTCCTTGTTAAGTTGTGAACTCTCAGCTACTAAGAGACCAAAAGAGCAACAGGTTACCAGTCAGAGGTATCAGAGACAGAATTTCTGCATTAGATAGGAAATTGGAAAGGTGGCCTTGAAGGCTCCTTCCAACCCAAGGTCACGCTTTTTTTTTATCTGCTCTACTTGCCTAGAGGATTTAGGGGGACAGGGAACTGGGAAAGAGGGAGAACTATTTTATGGCATAGCATATTTTCTTTTTTTAATTAATTTATTTATTTTTAATTTTCAATGCTCATTTCCATAAGATTTTGAGTTTTAAATTTTCTCCCTATCCCTTTTATCCCCCTTCTTATTCTTCCCCCTCCCCAAGACAGCGTGCAATCTAATATAGGCGCTACTTATATATTCATATTAAGCATATTTTCACATTAGTCATGATGTATAGAAGAATTAGAACTAATGGGAAGAACCATGAGAAAGAAGAAACAAAACAAAACAACAACAACAAAAAAAGGAAAGCCAATAGTATGCATCAGTTCATGTAAGTCTTTCCAGGTTTTTCTGAAGTCCACATAGCACATTTTCTTTAGTCACAGACAAAATAGCACCTCAGCCTCTCCCTCTACTCTCAAACATCAATCCCAGAAAGAAGAGATTATCTTATCCATGTCATCATGAAAACTCACGGTTTTTTTTTTTTTCCTAAGAGGGAAAAAAAAACTAATGAAGGGAATTGCTGTGATGAATTCGAAAGGGTACGTGGATGGGACATACAGATTGTATAATGCCCCATGAAGAGCTAAATTCTCTATCAAGAGATTGTCTTTCCTGTCCTTATTCCTTGCATAACCAAAAGCTAGCCTCACTCACTGAAGAAACTGCTGGTTGCAGTTGGGGACAGAAAAATTGAGCAGGGAAAGAGATTGAGAAAGGGAACAGCTAAAACAAAATCTTATGGAAGTGAATGTTGAAAACTAAAAATAACTAAATTATTTTTTAAAAAAAAGCTAAGAGGAAAAGCTATAATGAATATTCATCCAAAAACCTCGACAGAAATGCCATTCTGGGGCAGTCGGACTAAGCCACGTATGTTAACTGATTTACACAGCATAATACCACTATGGCAGTTCAGGCAGACAAGTGCTTTCCTGAAAGGGATTTATAGCCTCAACTGAAAACCTTTGTTTGGACAGAGTATTTAATTCCTGCAGGGGTCCTTGACCTCTATGGTTGTTTGGGAGAAACACTGCAGCTTTCAGAAAGGTAGAGTCTCACAATTTTTTTTTTAATTGTTCCCTGGAGATACACAAAGTGAGTGAAGCCTGAGTGGTCACCATTAAAGAGTACAAAATAGTTGTGTGTAAATCATGTTTTTATAAATCAAATCTTATTTTAAATGCACCAGGGATCTTTGCTATTTCATTTCTATTGCCATCACCCCAGTCCAGAACCTCATTATCCAGGCCTGGGTTATTGCAACAACCTCCTAACTTATTTCTCTCTGCCTCTTGTCTCTTGTCCCTCCAACATGTTCTGCATGCCTGCCAGAAAATTCTCCTAAAATTTCACTTTTGTCATGTCTATTACAGTGGGCCCTACCAAGTGGTAGATCCAGAAGACAGGGTTAGAAACTAAAAAGGGCTTTGACCCAGCAATAGCACTTCCAGGTCTGTATCCCAAAGAGATCATACAAA
>NW_020954569.1:67696044-67703699 GCF_900497805.2 Vombatus ursinus | reverse complement strand
CAGTAACAACCACATTAGGAGATGACTGACTTTGATAGACTTAGCTTTTCTCAGCAATGCAAGAATCTAAGACAACTCCTAAAGATTCATGATGGAAAATGCTATCCATATCCAGAAAAGGAACTTTGGAGTCTGAATACAGATGGAAGCATACTATTTGCCCTCCTTTTCTTTTGTTGTTTTGTTTTATTTTTTCTTTCTTGTGGTTCCTCTCATTAGTTCTAATTCTTTTACACATCATGACTAATGTGCAAATATGATTAATATGATGGTACATGTATAACCTATATCAGATTGCATGTTGTCTTGGGGAGGGGGGAAGACAGGGAAGGGGAGAAAATTTAAAACTCAAAATCTTATGGAAGTAAATGTTGAAAACTAAAAATAAATAAATTATTTTTTAAAAAAAGAAACTAAGAAGGGAAAGTCAAGAAAATTTTAGGGAATAAGGTGTGGGGGCAAAGCACATCAAGGTTAGTGCTCAGAGAGTTTTTAGAAATCACAGGTCAAGATGGAGCTACAACTCAAAATTGGGTAAGCAGAAATCCAAGTCAAAAAAGTGGACAAAGGACAGGAATCTGGAATCATGTAGAAACCAGAGGTGGAAAAAGAGCAGGGGGTTGGAGCCAAGCAAGCAGTCAGGAGAACAGAAGCAGATAACAAATTATAGAGAAGACAAAAAAAAACTTTGCAAGAATAGGATGCTTTCTGGGTTGTGGCGTATCAAGGCATTGTAATCCCCTGCCCGCACACTTGCAGGTAGAAGACAGAGAAAACTCCCCAGTTGATATAGAGTAGTAGACTTCGCATCAGAGAATTTGAGTGTTAAGGGGGGCTTTTGGCTGAGAGGCCACAAAGTGTGAGAAAAGCAGGGCCAAGCCTACAGAGTTGGGTAATCAGGACAAAGACTGTTCGGTGGGGTAAAAAGCATATGGTCTGCTCTTTGAGGCAGCCCGTGTCCCTGTCCACAGCAGGCATATGGGACAGCCACAACTAAGCAGCAGTGAACTTTTCTCCAGTCCCCCATCCCCACATACACACACCTAGCTGTGAAGTGCAGCAACTAAGAGTCATCTACTTTCCCCTCCCTCCATCTCTTTAGGGGGAACTTTAAAAAAAAACCAAACAAACAAAAACCAGATTGTCCTATCCAGGGGTGTGCTGGAGCCAGCTTGAATTGCTTGGTGAGAACCATTGCTAAATTCTCAGTATAAGCATTTACATCTTGAAAACCGACAAACCTACAAATCAGGGCTTGCTCTATTTTTTGTTGATTATAGACGTTAGAAAGTGGTGGGGGAAATGTGAATAATGTAGATTAAACTTAAAAGAGTGTCCTGCCATATGTTTTTGGAAAGCTGGTTGTTAATTTACCAGCATACTCCTGCTAATCCCCCCTATTGTTGATGGTAGTTTGCAAGATTGACTCTTTTTTTAATAAATGAATTTGATCCCTTTGTCTGTGGGCATGTCATCACTTGAGATCAAAGTGTAGGTTGGGGAAGTTGCCCTGAGGGATCCTACACTGGGACTCCGCAATTCTTGTACAACAAAAGGCCTCCTTATCAGTTATCATTTTACAAATAATCCTAAAAATTAAACTTGAGCCTCACTTAGATTTCCACCAGAAAAAAATGAAATCTAGTGGAAGCATGGGACAGCTAGGTGTGCAGTGGATAAAGTGCTAAGCCTAGAGTCAGGAAGATGTCCTTGTGAGTTCAAATCCAGCCTCAGACAGTTACTAGCTGTGTGATCCTGGACAAGTCATTTAGCCCTTTTTACCTCAGTTTCCTCTTCTAGAGAAGGAAATGGAAAACCGCTCCAGTATCTCTACCAAGAAAACCCCCAATGGGGTCACAAAAAGTCGGACACAACTGAAAAATGACTCAATAACAACAAAACTGGAGGCATGGCACCACTACGGGTATGAGCACTCCTTCCAAAAGCTAAAAAAATACTTCTTTCGGGTGGCGGGGCGGGGAGGTGGGGGCGCCCAAAGTGAAGGACTTAGAGGAGAAAGTCCTGCCTTCAAGCCAACTTAATGGATATAGTCTGGGGTGATTTTTTTGTTACTCTACCTCTTTCTAGTAGTGGGGGAACTGAGAGCACAGATCCTGCCAGCTCCACAGAGGACATCTAGTGTTTATATGTACATATAACTATATGTATGTATATAACATATATACTATATATATATATGTATCATACATATGTTTTGTTGAATCATTTGTCTTTATATCAGTCTTTCTCATTACAGATTAAACCCTCTCTTGTGACAAAACATCCAATTGGAATTGGAAAGTAAAACATTCAATACAGAGACATTTTCTGACAATGTATACAGTACTATGTTCTAGTAGTCCTCTACCTCTCTGCTTTGAGGGAAGAGATGGGATTCATCATCTTTTCTCCCAGTTCTTCATTAGTTTTCCATTACTCCGAGTTCAAGTTCCTTTTACATTTACATCATTGCAGTCGTTTTGTATTCTGTTCTCTTGGTTTTGTTTGTTTCACTCTGCAATAGTTTATATAAATCTTTCCACGG
Organism: Vombatus ursinus; assembly: GCF_900497805.2. Lineage (NCBI taxonomy): Eukaryota > Metazoa > Chordata > Mammalia > Diprotodontia > Vombatidae > Vombatus > Vombatus ursinus. The sequence goes on along the minus strand of NW_020954569.1, from coordinate 67,701,154 downwards.
TTTTCTGAATTCCACATATTCATCATTTATTACTTCATGCCATCATATTATGTGGGGGAGGGGCCATCTCAACGTGTGGCTCTAATCCACTTTCCATTCAGCCACTGAAGTGATTTTTCTAAAACACAGGTCCAATCATGCTGCCCTTCTACTCAGTACCTGCGGCTCTCTATTACCTCAAGAAGAAAATACAAAATGCTCTGTTTAGTATTCAAAGCCCTATATAACCTAGCCCCATACTATTTTTCCAGTCTTTTTACACCTTACTTCCCACCACATACTCTTTGATACAGTGATGCTGACCTCCTGGTTGTTCCATGCACAAGACACTCCATCTCTTGGCTCTGGGCATTCTCTCTGGCTGTCCCCCATGCCAAGAATGCTCTTGCTCCTCTGCTCCAACTACTGACCTCCCTGGCTTCTCTTAAGTCCTAACTAAAATCCTGCCATCTCCAGAAAACTTTCCCTAATTCTTCTTAATTCCAGTTCATCGTTCAGTTGTTTTAGTCATATTTGACTCTTCATAACATCATTTGGAAGTTTTCTTGGCAAAGATACTGGAGTGGTTTGTTATTTCCTTCTCCAGTTCATTTTACAGATGAGTAAACTGAGGCAAATAGAGTTAAGTGACTTGCCCAGGGGATCACACAGCCAGCAAATGTCTGCAGCTGGATTTGAATTCAAGTCTTCCTGACACCAGGCCTAGCACTGTATCCACTGAGCCACCTAGCTTAATTCCTGTGCTTTCCTTCTTGTAATTAATTCCTACTAATCCTATTTATATTATTTCCTCTATAGCTTTGTATATATTTGTTTCTATGTTGTCCCCCCCTTTAGATTGTAAGCTCCTTGAGGGCAGGGGCTGTCTTTTGCTTCTTTTTGTATCCTCAGGGCTTAGCACAATGCCTGGCACTTGATAGACTTAATAAATGTTTATTGATTGATTGATTGAATAGCTAGCTACATCTCTAGTGGCTCCTCCCATCACCTTTCTCCAAGGGCTCCAAGGCACTGTAAAAGAGCAGAAGGTCAATCTGTTCTCCTTAAAGAAAGGGGGTACTGAGGAGCAGCTAGGTAGTGCGGTGGATAGAGCACCAGCCCTGAAGTCAGGAGGATGTGAGTTCAAATCCAGCCTTAGACCAAACACTTGACACTTACTAGCTGTGTGACCTGGGCAGGTCACTTAACCTCAATTGTCTAAAGATAAGATTTAAAAAAAAAAGAAATACTCTTAAAGAAAGGGAGTACTGGGCTAGAATTATATTTATCTGCCCCCTTAAATATTATTAGTCAAGGGGATATAATTTTTAGGTTCAAGCTAAACTTTTTGTGACTGTTTCTTGATGACAAAATTCTATATCCAAGGCTTGACTTGCTTCCCACAAAATACTAGTTACACAATGAGCACACATAGCAAGTAGCAAAAAATGTATTTATCCAAGTCAATAGCAAAACAGAAATCAGAGAAAGTATATATATATATACACACACACATATATATTCATATCTATAAAGTATGTGTGTATACATTTGTAGATGTGAACATATAATGTAATGTATATGTAATATAATTTATGTATACATAATATAATGTATGTATAATATACATATATGACAGAATATATACCTGACAACACAGATTGTAGGAGCTCTCCTATTGGGAACAAGATTACTCAGCTCAACCAAGAAGAAAAGTCCCAGATCTCACCCAAAGGGAAATTCCCCAAAGTGTCTAGGGTAAGAAGCTGAGGATAAGGACACGATGGAGATTTTTAGCTGGTCTCATGTTAGCTTTTTCTCAGAGACTCTTTCTCCCTTCAGCAACACGAAGTGGGATTGGCATTGTCCATTTTCCCTCTCAAATATGAAATCCAGAACACCCAAAGAAACTGAAGAGCCCAATGAGACCCAAGAGACTAGATCTCTCTTCTCTCTAGCTCTCACCAACTCCTTCCCAACCCACACACGCAGCTTTAATCTCCAACAATGAGGAAAGAATCCCAAATCAATGCACTTAGGGGCTCTGGTTTCAATGACATTCATAGAGCATAGTTTTTTCATTCATTCTTTCAATCAAGGGTTGCCCACTTTGGTTCCAGTTCTTTGTTACCAGCTACCACAAAGAGTGCTGCTATGAATATGAATATTTGAGTCTTGTCAATTCTTCCCGACACAGATTGAGCACTACCTCTTCAATGGAACCTGTTGCAAACTAACTAGAAAGTAATGGTTTTATCCCAGATCCCAAACAATCCAAGGATCTAGTGGTTATTACCAGAGTCAGCAGAGGGCAGCAAAGAGCTATTTGGCTACATATTTGGATAGTATCGGATGATGGCCTATTCCTCCACCAAGGTGTTTTCCATTGCATATGGGCAAGACACCAAAACATAGTTTGCCCAAATCAGAAGTCAGACATTCTGAGAATGAGCAGTTTCAAAGAGAGAAAAATGCAGCAATGGCCAAAGGCCAGTCAAGGTCTAAAGGGAGGAATGTGCAGAAGGGAGGTCCAGAGAAGCCCTGAATATTTTCAGCTTTTAAGACCTGGGTTACATAATATAAAAGTAATTATAATTAAGAGGTACTCCCCAAGTGAAACAAATCTGAGTATTTTTTAATTTAAAATGGCATACATAACCTTATTCTGTGTAAATACACTAATGGTGGAAGTATATTTTATTTTTCATATAATGTCATCATTGATATTTAACATGATAAAAACATTCAAACACTCTTACCTAGTAGTCAAATGACCCTCCTCCCGGCCTCCCACCACCATCACCAGTGACCCTCTTGCCTCTCCACTTATCCATTTGGCCCTAATCCAGAGAGTTGATGAGGTTTTAACATAGAACTGCCAAAAGCAATGAGATCAAGTTGCAAGAGGGCCATAAATACAAGTGGTTCTGTGTTATATAACTATAAACCTTTCCCTGAACTTAGAAATATAAAATTAGTTTGAACATAAAAATTGCCTCCATTTCCTTATATCTTTACTTTTTATTCTCATTCAGATCCATGAAGCTAATAACTGAATCATTGAAAAACATCACCTTGTAAGTATTGCCTCAGCTTGTTGTCCAGCATGTTTTGCTTTATTTTAGATGTCTCTAATAATCTTATTTATCTATTTCTCCATCTCCTTTGACCTTTCTGTCACCTAGACAGTTAAGCATACCTTTCAAAACCTTCCCTCTGTCCTCCAGTCTTCGGCAGTAGTCTGGCAATATTCTTTCACTTTCCCCTGTTCCAAAAAAGTTTTCCTTAGCTTGTCCTTCTCATTACTACTCTTTCATTTTAACCTGTTCTGAATTCTCCTTGCCAATTCATGGACTATATATTCCCGTACTTGTTTCTTCTTTATTCTCTCTGTATCCCTCACAAAAGTAGATTCTAAAGAGCCAAATACGAATTTCCCCCTCAATCTCACGGGTACATTTTTATATCTGTGGACTTTACTTTCATTTCCTCTAATTTCTGCTATCTCTAACATTTTAGAAATCTCAGTTCACCAGGCCTGAATCCTCAGATGTCCAAGGAAGGTGACTGGTTATGATAAACAGCACAGAAAACCAATTTAAAAAAAAAAAAGGCAAAAAGGCAGTCTGGCTAACAATCTAAGGTTGTCCTAGGAACCCGGCCTGGACCCACTGAGATCCCAGGTCAGGTCATTCCAAGAGTGGAGGCCTGAAGCCGTGCACCTCCAGCTATATGACTGCACAAATAAATAATCAGCAGAAACATAAAGGGGAGTTGTGAGAAGATGGCAGCATATAGAGGATCACAGATCCCCTGCAAAAACTCCATTGGGACTGAGAGATGCAACCCTTTAGTCAGAAATAGAATCACCTCTAAACTCCTCCATCCAACCCAAGAATCCACAAATGGATCCCCAGAGTCCTTCAGAGATACTGGGATAGACAAACCAGAACAGGTTGAGGGTATAGCCCTGAGGGTAAAGTACAGGCAACCCCTGTATACTGCTTGTGGGAATCTTCTAGGCAGAGCCTTCCCTGAGGCTGAGCCACTGAGAGTGACTTTAGGGTACTCTGGGAGGTCTCTGGCATGCTCTGAATTAAACCAAACAGGGCCTGACCCTGGCCTGAATCCTCAGAAATCTGCAATATCCTAAAACCAGAGAAAAGGGAGGTGTAAGGAGTCATCAACGCTCACTTCACAATTGTGTTATAGGCTGGCTCTGACTATAAAAAGACTGCTATTTTTGTTGTTGGTGGTGGTGGTGGTGGTGAAGCAATCAGGGTTAAGTGACTTGCCCAAGTAAAGATTGCTATTGTTAGTAACAACACTAATAATAGCTAAAGAAGCATCCTGGAATAATGGATAGAGAGCTGGAGTCAGGAAGACCTGGGTTCAAGTCCTTCCTCTGACTCTGGACACCCACTTAAATCTCTCTGTGCTCCAGGTAATTCTCTAAGACCATAAATTGCAGACTAGGCACCAAATCCATTTTAAAGATGAAAGTGGGGCTCAGAAAGATTATATACATGTAAGCCCAGGTCTCTCCTTATTTCAAGTGAGCATTAAAAGTAGCACTTTCTACTATACCACAATTTTTAAATTGATGTTTTCTGTTTGTACATTATATTCAGTTCTGAATATATTCCAGGCCCTCCTCTACCCAGAAGGTTTTCCCTGGTATCAAATATTTAAAAAGAAAAAAAAAAACAGTTCAGCAGAACAAACCAACTCATCCATCATATCTGAGAGCAAGTGCTATGTTCAACACCCAGAGTCCCCCATCTCTGAAATGAAGGGAGGCAAGTGCACTTTCTCATCTTTATCCAAGGCCAAACTCAGACATCATAATTACACAGCTTTCAGTTATCTTTTATGGTACTTTCTTTTCACACAGTCACTATGCATCTTGTTTTCCTGGTTCTGCTTACTTCACTTTGCTTCAAATGATCTGTCTATTCACATGCTTCTCTGAGGTCTTCACATTTCTTTCTGGTGGAGAAGCAATATTCCATTACCTTCATGCACCACAGTTTTTTGTTTTTTGGAGGGTTTTTTTAGCCATTCAGCCATTCAAGTACATCATCCTTTCTTTCTTTCTTTCTTTCTTTCTTTCTTTCTTTCTTTCTTTCTT
>NW_020954569.1:67691259-67696013 GCF_900497805.2 Vombatus ursinus | reverse complement strand
GTGAGGCAATCGGGGGTTAAGTGACTTGCCCAAGGTCACACAGCTAGTTAAGTATTAAGTGTCTGATGCTGGATTTGAACTCAGGTCCTCCTGACTTCAAGGCCAGAGCTCTATTCACTGCTCCACCTAGCTGCCCCTACATCATCCTTTAAAACAAAACAAAACAAAACAAAACAAAAAACTTAACGCTATTTAGTTGTAAAGATATTATTTAATTTGCTCCAATTCTCTCTTTTAGTCTGTGATGAATACTTGGGCATGGAAACTCCCTCCACCCATAGTTAGCCAAAATCAGGATTTAATAGTTTCAGAATGGCCTGGGGTACTCATCAAGCCACAAGTATGTGCCAATTGCAGAACTTAAACCCAGATCTTCCAGACTTCAATATTGGCTCTCAATGCCAATCTGCCTCTTCAAAGCAAAGTCCCCTAGAAAAGAGGTTCTTAATCTTTTTGTTTCATGGATACCTTTCTCCTTCTGGTAAAGACAGAACCCTTCTCAGAATAATTCAATTCAATAAACCTAATTTATTCAATGCCTACTGTGTGCCTGGCACTGTGCTAAGCACTGAATAATAATGTTTTTAAATGTATAAAATAAAATGAATAGGATTGCAAGGGAAACCAAAGGTTATTGAAAATAAGAGTAGGTTTTTTTATTTTTTTATCTAAATTCATTGCTCCTTCCCCTCCCCTCCAAAATCTACCAGGTCATGGAACCATGGTGAAGAATCTCAGCCCTAGAGAAACGTACTTAATGGTTTTTTTCAACCTCCTACTTTTAAAATGTTTATATTTTTTAGGAAAGTTGGCTCTCTTCCCAACCAGAATTAAAAAAAAAAGCATCAACACCAACCAACAACACACACCCCTCCCTTTAGTTCTTGGTTTTATGTTCGGGGGGTTTCGTTTTGGAGGGGGGTGCTTGTTTTTTGGTTTTCTTTTGTCGCTTTTTTTTTTTAAGGGCAATTTTGACATACTCCCTTCCGACCACTTTAGGTCCTAGGACTTTTAAAAACATTCTCCACCCTCCCTTTCCCCTCCCCCTCTTCTCCCCGCCTCCGCCCTCTGGTCCCGGGAACTAGAACTCTCGCGAGATAGCCGAGTTTTCTTCAAGTCTCCCGAAAGTCTTTGCTCTTCCTCTTCCCTTGACCCGTCCTAGGTGAGTGAAGCTGGTTTCTGGGCCACGTCTCCAATCCGCTTGGTATCGCCCGCATCGGCCCCTCAGTTTGGCCGAACTGAAGGCCTCCGTGGAGGGCAAACCCGAGGCTTCCTTCGGGGCCGTCCATTTATCTCCCGATGGGTCTGGTTCCGGTGCGGGGATTTGGGAGAAGCCTTGGCCTCCCATTTGCCTCCGGCTGCGGGCGGGAGGCCGGCCGGGGGAGGGAGGGAGGGGGTAGGGAGAGGAGCGGAGCGCGCCCTCGGTCACCCCCTCCCCCTCCCCGTGCCCGGGCCTCCGTCTCTGCCCCCGCCCTCGGTGTCCCCGCGAGCTCCGGAGCCTCCCGGGAGCAGCCGAGGTCCCTGGCTCGGCACCGCGGCTCCGCAGGTCTCTGCGTCCCTGCCGCGTGGAGGAAGGCAAGGCTTCGTTCTCTGCCGTCGGGGTGGGACGCGGAGGGAGGTAAAGGAAGGAGGCGGGTGAAGGCGACCCCTGGCTGGGTTACTGGACCTTAGCAATGTTGTGGGGAGGACCTTTCACAGCAGGGTGGCTTGAGATAACGAAATTGATGTTTCTCGGGGCCCTGGTTTTCCTTGTAAAAGGAACGGGTTGGGTTGGACCAGTGTGACTGACTGTAAACCTTAAGATAGTTGAACCAAAATTATTCAGTTTTTTCAGTCGTGTCTAACTTTTTGTGACCTCGTTTTGGGGCAAAGATACCAGAGTGGTTTGCCATTTCCTTCTCCAGCTCATTTTACAGATGAGAAAACTAAGACAAACAGGGTCAAGTCACTTACCGAGAGTCACACAGCTAGTAAGTGTCTGAGTCCAGATTTGAACTCAGGAAGAGGAGTTTTCTAACTGCAGGCCCAATGCTCTATCCACTCTGCCCCCTAGCTGCCCTAAATTTCTCCGATTCTAACATCTGAGGGCATGTCCGAATTTGTCATGCAGGTAGTATTTATTGGGAGTGTGCCCAAGACTGTTGGGTATTAGGGGAATTTTAGAGCTTGAAGAAATACATAGGTGAGTAAAGGAAAATTAAGACATTTATTGTATTTTTTCTACTTTGGAATAAGTGGCTGCAGTGATGACTATTCTTAGGACACCTTTGGATTAACCATGAAAACAATGACATTCTGAGCAGCTGCTTCATTTAGATTAATGCTGGGATTTTCAGTTTGTGTTTCCACAAATTCATTTTGACTATTTAGATGTCCCTGTAATTCTTCCCCCCACCCCCAGTATATCTACCAAGTGCTAATTTAGGAGTCTTGTGAAATGTACGTATAAGAAAAAATACTGAATTGTTGCTTTTTTTTTTCTAGGTAATCATTTAAAATGGTGAGGTACTCTCTTGATCCAGAGAACCCCACAAAATGTAAGTGAACATAGGATACTTTAACTTAGTGTTTAGTTTGTTTTGTTTTTACATTGTGTTCAAACATTAAACATCAATAATGCATCCTACAGATATAAATGTTTTTATAATTTATAAGCTACAGTAAAATGTCCCCCTCTACTAATCTGAACTATTTTTTAATCTTGCAGCATGCAAGTCAAGGGGTTCAAATCTCCGGGTCCACTTCAAGGTATGTGAAAATAAATCATGATTAGGTTCTAAAGTGGTTTTTCATCTTGTATATGTTTCTTGGAATCAGGACTGTATTTGAAGCTGCAATGATGATGTTTCTTAGGACACCTTTGGATTAACTATGAAAATGAAACAACACTGAGCAGCCACTTTTGTTTGTTTAGTGAGGTCTCCAGGGTTTTATACTAGGTGCTACATCTTGACCAAAATATTGAAAACCAATGAGATAAGAAATAAGTGAGAAGTGTCATAGAGTGAAAACATTACACTGAACTCAGTTGCCCTACTTCATAGACCTGAGTTCTGGCACTAAGTATTTAATTTTAAGCATATTGTGTAAACTCTTGAGTTAATTTGTGCTACATAAATGCAGATTATTACAACAGTGAAATGAGAGGGAAATCTACAAAAATCCATAATGCATTGCAACCAGCTGTTAGATTAGCCACATTGATGTATCACTGTAGTAATGAATGTATCATAAATATGATCTGAACAATCATGTATAGAAAATTTTGGGTCACATTTATGCATCAAATATCAGTTATTTGTGGTTGATAGTATATTCAGTCAATCAGTAAACATTTATTAAGTGCCTCTGTGCAAGACACTGTGCTAAGTACCAGGGGTACAGAAAGAGACAAAAGACTGGGCCCTGCCCTCAAAGAACCTTGTATGCAAACAAATACATACAAAGCAAGCTACATACAAGATGAAAGCACTGGAATTAAAGGGCTAGGAAAGACTTCCTGTAGAAGGTGGGATTTTACTTGGGACTTAAAGGAAGCTAGGGAGGAATAGAATTGGAGCAGAGGAATATTCATTCTAGGCATGGGAAACAGCCAGAGAAAATACCCAGAGCTGAGAGATGGCATGTCTTGTTAATGACACAACCAATAAGCCAGTGTCATTGGATCAAAGAATGTTAGGTAGTAATAATCCTTTTTCAAAACTGCTTCTTTTGACTCACTAGTTAAAATATGACTTTTTTACAGAACACCCGTGAAACAGCCCAAGCTATCAAGGGCATGCATATCCGAAAAGCTACCAAGTATTTGAAAGATGTCACATTGAAGAAACAATGTGTTCCCTTCAGGCGATATAATGGTGGAGTTGGCAGGTGTGCCCAGGTCAGAATTCTTAATATTTATTTGTGGAAATAGTTAAATGTCTTTCTAAAATCACTTTTAAAGAATCAACTTGGTAGAATAAGTTTAAATAATGTTTGCTTCTTTTAGGCATTCCTTTGTTGCTGTGATGACAATCTTAGGACACCTTTGGATTAATCATGAAAAGAAATATGTGCTGAGCAACTTACAAACCAAATTTTCTGAGAAGTGGGCAAATTTGAATTTCCAGGGAAATGTGCTAAATAGAATGGCAATGACCTTTTTTCTTTTTTTTTTCCCCAGGCTAAGCAGTGGGGTTGGACACAGGGTCGTTGGCCCAAAAAGAGTGCTGAATTCTTGCTGCATATGCTTAAAAATGCAGAGAGTAACGCAGAACTGAAGGTAGGTTAAAACCATCACATATCCATACCAAATGAATGCTATTTGGAAATAATACCAGCTGTTAAGACTCAATATTAGTTGCGCTTGTGACTAAGGCAGATATGGATTTGATGGCGGTGATGACTCTCTTAGGACACCTTTGGATTAAACAATGAAAATAATCACTATCTGAGCTATCAAGTGACATGGTAGCCTGAGTTTCTGGAGGGGATCAGTCTAGTCCAAGGTCCCTCCTTTTACAAAAGGGGAAAACCAAGTCCTTAAGGTTAAATAATGTCTTTTATAATACAAGTAGAAGTAATTTGGTCAAATGACCTGAATTTGTATCATGTCTCTTGTGAATAGTTTGATCCCAAGCATCTAGGCTAATTTCATGTTTAATTCAATTTTAACTCAAGGTATTAACTATTTCTTAATTTTCTCCCCACACACAGGGTTTGGATGTGGATTCTCTCGTCATTGAGCATATCCAGGTTAACAAGGCACCTAAAAT
>NW_020954569.1:67675867-67691192 GCF_900497805.2 Vombatus ursinus | reverse complement strand
GTGAAAAAATTTGGATTTTTATATCACTATTAGATTTCTGGTTGCCATGATGACAGTCTTAGGACACCTTTGGAATAACCATGAAAAAAACCTGTATTCTGAGCAACCCTGTTTTCATTCTCGAACTTTCCAATGCATTGAAATGTCAATTAGTTTCTGATTGGTGAAGAGTAAAATTTTGGTTTGACTGGAGCACAGTGTAATGAAAAGTCAGTTTTTATAGTGAAAAATGAGTGTTTGAGAGTTGCCTTTTTAAAAATCTTTTTTTTCCTCCCCTAGATATCCCAGAAGAAACTGAAGAAACAAAAGCTTATGGCACGGGAGTAAATATGACATTAGAAAGCAAATAAAAGTGAAATGAAAACATTTGTTAACAGTAAATATTTTTAAAGTATTTATTTTCTTTTAAAAATTTATCCTTACCTCAATGTTGAGCATGTGTTCTGTTGGTCTTTTTTTTTTTTAACTTGATGGTTGTTAACTCAGTTTTAATGACTAGATGTTTATGGTAGCAAGAGCATTGGATTTGTGAGGTAAACCTGAGGTTTAGCCTTGGCCCTACTGTTTTTAACCACGTGTAGGGTAGCATTGGCAAATCATTCATGTCCCTGAGTGTGCTCATTTGGTAACTGATATAGTGGGAAAAATATGACATTGGGAATTGATAGACATAGTTCTTTTCTATTCTTTACTATAAATAGCTGGGCATAGTCTCTGGGTTTTGGATTAATTAAAAATGTAAATAAGTAGCCAATGTAGGTCATCAGTATAAGAGTTCTGAAAGGCACTGACTGCTGTGTGTAGTCTTCTTTTGCTATGTATTATATTCTTCACCTTCACCAGCTATGGGCTAGTGGAAATAAGTGACATGGGAATGAGTGTTGGGCTTGGTATGAAGTGGGGAATATGTTTGCACAGGCAGCATCAAAATTGGGTGGACAAATTACTATGTACATTTGCCAGGAAGCACTATATAAACATTCAACTATTTAACCGATAATAGGAATTTTGTGAGATTGGAGATGAAAGTCTTGTTCTTAAGTCCTATAATAACAACTATCTCTAGTCTCATTTCCTCCATAAAACTGAATCTGAAGTGTGATTTTGTCGTCTTTTCCCCCAACTTCCTTAAACGTTCATAACCTGGGAATATTAATTTTTTTATTTTACTTTTCAGTTCTATTTGCCTTTAAAACCATTTTTCACTCCATGTTTGCACTCTGGTGCTTTTCTATTGTTTTGTCCTTACAAGGGACTCAGTAGTGAGGAATCTTTTCCCCTCAAAATTTTCTTCCTGTGGTAATTTTTTTCCTCCCTTTTGGCTGGCTGCTAACTCCATTTTGGGATGTGTGGCCAGTTCAGGAAGACTAGCAACTCTGCTGTGACGGCTTGCAGAGCCACCTTTGGTGTCTTTCTGGTACCTGTGGTTCCAAAAAGCTGTAGCAGGAAGAGTGGCCCCACACACTCCAATAAAACTGCACAAGGGCTAAATTAGGTTAAAGGTAACTCAAGACCTGAAATCCTTTGGTGGGTTTAGTGGAGTGTGTCTGCACCAAGCATATGAAAACTTCCCGAGTAGAATAGGCTGTTCACAAGTCAAGACAACTATGGTCACGTACTGCATCCCAGGCCACCATCAGTTCTCTTGAATTGTCTTGCCTGGATTTCGATGACTGAAAGAGACAGTGAGGCTGACACCTTTGCTCTATTCTACCTCACTTAAATCCAATTCATGCATTCAAGATATTACCCCAGTGATGGATGTCATTGGTCCTCTTAGAAAACAACAACCCTCTCCCAAAGTCCCCTGGAATGCCATTCTCCATTGTGGTAGGCTAGGCCAAGGACCTTCAGACCCCTGCTGAGAGGGTCACTCACCTGGTTTGAATGAGCAGATTGCTTCCAGGCAATTTTTTGTTGCCTAGTATTACTATGGTTACCAATTTGTATAATTACCTCATAGGAATTAGAAGGGATTGTTTCCTAGAGAAGCTTTAAATATTGGCCATCTGTAAGTGCTGTTTGGCTGTGTTAAGATAAAGAGTTTCATAAATATTTGTGATTGTAAGGCTTTAACTTTAATTTAATTTTGTCTCGTCTCTGATTCTGCAATACATATTCATAATGGTGGGTTACAATATAGAATAGCACATAATTTGATAAATTAATACCTTAAGCCAAAAACTAGGTGTTGCAGATCACCAGAAACTTAAACATTATTTTAAAAGACCCTTAAATAAGTACATGTCTTCTAACAAACTAAACACTAATGTTTTTATCTTTTTGGAAAATTTTTAATTATGTAGTCCCTTCCATCTTTCAGAGCTTAGTTCCAGCCTTTGCTTTCAGACTTTTACTCCCACTCATAGTGGAGGCAAACTGGCCTTCCTCTTAGAATACATCTCCAATTTCCAGGCCTTTTGCCCTAAATTGCACCCCCTTCTGCAAAAAATTTACTGTGGCACCTAGGTGGTGCAGTGGATAGAGCTCGGGCCTTGGAATCTGGAGGACCTGATTTCAAAGCCTGCCTCAGACACTTGTCACTTACTAGCTGTGTGACCCTGGGCAAGTCACTTAACCTCGATTGCCTCAGTTAAAAAAAATTTACTTGGTTGCAGAACAAGTGCAGGAAACAGAGGAGGGTCCTTGGTCTAGAGTTACAGGGATGGTGAGTAGGACCTTAGGCCCCATCCAGGAACTATCGATTTCAAGGGGGAAAAAGGAAGATGCGCCCGTTGGTTCCCATGCCAGTGAGGAAGCTGGCCTTCGCTGACAGGGAGGTCAGACAAAGGCGGTCACCAAACTAGGAGAAGCCAGGCTTGTCCGAGAGGTGCCAAACTAAGTAATGGCCAATCCAAGAAGAGGGGAAGTATTGAGGTTCCGTCCAGCTTTGAGTCCACGATTCTCATAATTCCGTGAAAAGGGACGTAAAAGAAAGTACTAGTGTTAGAGTCCAAGAAATAAGTAGGGGGTCAGGCAGAAGTTTGGGGGGAACGTGGAAGCCCAGCAGCGCTCAATTGCAGAAACCTGGTTCAGTCGTTTTCCCGGCCGCCCATTCCATGTGTCCTACATTGCCCTGCCCCTTGCACCCTGCTACGTCGTCAGGGAACGTACATCCTGAGGGGCCGGAGCATTCTGGGCGTTTGGGTTTCCGGAACGTCACCAGGACAACGGAAACGACGTTCTCAGCTCACGTGATAGGAGCGGACGGGCGCCGCGGGCTGACAGGCTTCTTCCTCCAGGCTCCCCATTGGCCTTGCTGTGGTCCCGGAAGTGGGGGCGCTTCCGTTCCGGTTTTGCTGTCGCCTGGGTGAACGGGCTGGGGCAGCGGTTCAGTCGGTCTGTCGGTGGGTCCGTGGGCTGGGGCGTGAGGGGCCGGGGTCGGGGGATGTTGTGGGTCCCGCAGGGTGGGAGAGGAGAGAGGTAGCGCCAATCCTAGAGACAGACAGCGGCGGCTGGCAGCGGGCGGGCCTCGGCTTCAGCCGTTGCCAGGGCCCGGGCACTTTCCTCGATGGGTTCGTAGGACCCCGGGGGATTGGGAGCAGCCATCTCCGCTTTCCTGAAAGTCCCCCCCCCCGCCGAGCCTGGCTGTCATCTTGGCCTTTTCACCCCACTTCTTCCGGTTCCATCGCCCCCGATCTCCGTACCACCCGATCATCCCTCTTGTCCCTGCCAAGCCGGTCACTTGTCTTCCAATCCTTGGGCTTTTGTCTCATCTTCCTCCGTTATCTACCATTATCACCTTTTCTCACCCATTGCCTTGCTCTGCATCTTTTACCATTTCCATTTCATCTTCTCTCTTCATCTCTCAAGGCCCCCCTAATTGTCTTCCTGAACCCTACTACTTCAGCAATCCACCCCAACACTTTCTGTGACTCTCTGCTTTTCACCATCTCCTTCAACCTCATCAGCTCTCCCCAGTCCACTCTTATTGTCTCTCAGCAGCTCCTCATCTTTCATTCTGTCTCTAATAGTAATAACATCTTACATTTTAATGAACTTCATGGTTTTTAAAGTGTTTTCCACACAACAGTCCTTTGGGGTGGGTAGTGCAAGTATTAGTTCCATTCTGTAGGTAAGGATATTACTGAGGATCAGAGAATAGCCTGTAATCCATCTGGCAAAGCTGAACTCAAAGATCCTATGGACAGCCATCTTTTTTCTCCACCAGGACAGGATGTCTATCAGAATAAATGTCAGTTTTTTTAAAAATAGTGTGTGCAAACCCAATGTAAAAATAAGACTTTTATTTTTAAGTTTTACAAAATATCACCAACACCTTTAACATATTCTTTAACAAAAATAGATCTTGCATATAAAGTTTCTGTAATTTTGAATGCAATTTAACTAACATTTGGGCTTTTTTTAAACAGCAAAATTAAAATCTTTCATGTCAGTTTTCATATAGCACTATATGAAGATAACTTAAGGTGCTAGAGAAAAGTAATTTTTAAATAATAAAAATGGCTGTTTTTTTCTAGCACTTTGTATTTGTTCCTGTGAAGACCCTTGAAAGGGTAGATGATACAGTTCTTATTCCCATTTTACAGATAAGACTGAGGTACAATGAGATTAAATGACTTGCTCAAGGTCTAGTACACCTAGTAATGTCAGAAGTAGTATTCAGATCTATGTATTCTGACTCCAATTCAGGATTCTTTTCATTAGACCACACCTGCCTATACAGTTGAACCTTACACATAGTTTTTCATCTAGTATAACCACCTCATTTTACAGGTTTGGAAACTAAGACCAGAAAAATGTCTCTTTGAATCCAGCACTCTTTCCACTATGCCATGCTGTCATTGTAGTATGTTTAAAACTTCCATAGATTTAGAATCCTGCCCTGAGAAGAATTTTTTGACTCTTTAAGATTTTATGAAATTACAGGTATACACCAGAAAGAAAGATTTCTTTCAGCCCCAGATCATTTTTCTCTTTCTTTCATCTTTTTTTTTTTAGTGATTTTTGGCCCTATACCAGGGAGATAAGCAGGATTTCCTTAGCTTTTGACAAAAACATAACTTTTCTCTTTTACTTTGTCCTGTTGGAAAGATTGGGGTGTGAGGTTGGGGTGCTGAACAAAGTACTTTTTTCCAAAGTTTAGAAGTATCCATCTATTTAGGATTCTGCCTCTCCTGTCACATAAGAGAAATCTGTTTATTACTGTGATTTTGACCAAAGACACTTAGAAATAAATTTATTTCCTTTCTCTAACTGTGACTTCCTAAATAGTATCATTTGTATATTTTCTGGAAACATAAATTCAAATTCTAGCGATTGTGGTGGAAAACAAAATTATATCATTTTTATCATCTATTATGCACATTATAAAGTACTTATGTTTAAAACCCTCCCCTACTTCTGTCTACCTCTGCCCCTATTCAAGGGTTTGAGGTTTAATATCCTTCCTTTCCTGCCCTGCTGCTCCCAGATAGAGCAAGAAGCGTCCTTATTTGACAAAACATAAAGCCAGATTTTTTTCATTCCTCTTACTCTGCCTAACTAAACAGTTTCAAAAATTTATACAAAAATATAACATACAACTACAATTTTATCTTGTTCATTAGCTTTTCCATCTTCAAAAAATACGCTTCTGCTACCTTAAAAAAATTTATAGCTCTCTCTTTGTATGTGTGCATGCATGTGTATGTATATACATATATGTGTATGTGCATGTATATACACACACACACACACACATATATACATAGATAGAAATATATCACCTTTTTCAAATATATTCCTCTGCCCTCTGTCCAGAGAGGCATCCTTCGTAAAAAAGAAAAAGAGAGCAGTTAAACAAAGCCATCCAACACACCAGCTAAGTCTGAGGGTACATGGAGTATTCTGCACTCATATTGAGAACGCCGATTTTTCTGGGCCTCAGTTTCCTTGCTGTAAAATGACCCAATAGCCTCTAAGGTTTCTTTCAGACCTAGATTCTGTCTTTGGTGAAGAACTCTATGGACCCTTCCAAATAACCATTAACTTGCTATTTCTACATGATATTAATCTTTCTGAAGCAGCTCTTAGTAAGTTCCGTTTACCACACCTAAATTCTCCAGTTGTATAGTCAGTTCTATATTTTCGTGAAAATTTTGATTTTCATTCTTCCTCTCTCTCTGTTGTCACCTCTCCTCCCCCACTTCCCTAGCACAGACCTGCAAACATACAGGACTGAAAGATTTCAGGCAGCCTGTGGAAAAATATAGGGTTGCCATTGCGCACTCTTGTCACACGGCCTGTAGCCCGAAGGAAGTTCATCCTGTTTTAATTTTGGTCCCTACCTACTGCAAAGTTGTGCAGACCTGATCTAGCATGTTATGAGAACCCAAATAAAGTTCAGTACTAGCGTAACTACAGCATAGGATTGTTAATTGGGTCATGGGTTTAGACTTGAAAAAGGACTTTGAGTCTATTTCCCCTATTTTACAGATGAGGAAACTGAGGCACAGAGAGGTTAAGGCTACTTTTCCAAGGTCTCACAGGTAAATAAGTGTTGGAGTTGGGCCTCTGACTCTATATCCAGAACTCTTTCCAGTGAATTACCTGTATAGTTAAAGGACACATCCCTTCATTCTCTTTATCTATATGTTCATTTTGTAGGTGAAAGAAAATAATTAACTGTATGTATTAAAGTAGTATATTCCTGCTTCTTAATATTTCATATCCACACAAAAACTAAATTAAGTTTTTAATTTTTTTTACTTCCATGTGAATTTTTTTTCATGTGGGTTCTTGGCACTCATGGATGGATAGAAATGTTGCAGAACCCTTACTTAGAGAAAGATACTGTTTTTAGATTCAAAAGAATCTTATGTTTTAAGTAAATAAAAAATTGAAATGTAATCATATATTTACATAATGCTTAGAGAAGAGCCACACTGTAGTGTTTTCTATTAACACTAATTTCCAACTACACATTTTGTTTTAAGAAACTTTGTTAAAAAGAGGCAGAAATAATTGGAGGCATTGCCAGACTAAGGTATTTCAGGCAAATCAAGGAACTTTAGAGATCATCTAATCTAACCCCCCCCTCATTTTACAGATGAGGAAACTGAGAATTAGAGAGATTCGATGACTTTCTGAAGGTTACACAGTTATAAGTAGCAATCGAGTAGGATTTAATGAGGAAGATGAGTGTGCTGAAGAAAGAAATCATGCACAGGTGTATTCCTTTAAAATTGTGTGTAAATTGAACTATCAAAAATTGCTAAGGGAGGGGGCAGCTAGGTGGCGCAGTGCATAGAGCTCCAGCCTTGGAGTCGGGAGGACCTGAGTTCAAATTTGGCCCCAGACACTTGACACTTAACTAGCTGTGTGACCCTGGGCAAGTCACTTAACCCCGATTGCCTTATTATCGCTTCCTCATTTCTTTTTTTTCAGAAACACAAATATTCATATATCAGGTTTGGTTTAGATTTGACTGTAATATTTTTTCCCAAAGCTTCAAGTCAGCTTGTAGGTGCAATCAATCGTTGATTATATAGTTATAGTATTATTGCATTTGCTATTTGTGTTATGCAATATTAAAAATGAAATAAATGTTTAATGTTTAGCATTTAATGCTTTCTGAGCCAGTTTTGAAATTTAAAAAATCTTGGCAGGACTTCCCAACTCTTATCTAAGGGATTAAAAAATCCCTAGGAAACTAAAAATTTCTTTGTAGAAATTTCCAAATTCAGCGTAATAGTATGTTATTGAGTTAGTGTTACATGTTAGCGTATTGAAAAGTTGTAATTGCGTTACCATAAAAAAAAAAGTCCTTTCTAATGCGTTGGTGATCCCTGGGCATTCTGAGATGATGCAGTAGTTTCCCAATCCGCTCCTCAGTCTCAGGTCTCTCTCCTTATCAGCCCGTCCTCTTATAGCTGCCACATTGATTTTCCTAAATCAGAAGTCTCATTATATCGCTTCCCTTTTCGAGAAACCCCCTCTTGACTCAAAGATTAAATGCAAACGCCTCTGGCTTTTAAAGCCCTTCATAATCTGGCTCCAGCCTGCCTCTTCAGGCTTGTTGCACGCTATCTGCCTTCCTGCACTATTCATTCCGGACAGATTTTCCTTCTTACTGTTCTGCTCTCAACACAGCCCATCCCCTATTCCTTGAATGGCCTCCCTTGCCCTCTACCTCATAGAATCTCCGTCTTCTTGCAAAGCTCACCTCACGTGTCACCTCCTCCAGGAAGCCCAGCTCGATCCCTCCCCTCCCAACCCCACCCCCACACCTCCCAGACAGTGTTTGCTAATACCCTTGCCCTGGAAATTATTCTGTACAAATTTTGGATTTAGTTTTCTTCGTATATGTTTTCTCCAATGGAATAACTTCTTGAGGAGAGGAGATAGTTTTCATTTTTGTCTTTGTATTCACAGTACCAGGAATATAATATGCACTTAATAAATGCTTGTTGAACCAAGTGCTGCCATCTGAATCAGCAAAACATAAAATTCTGTTAATGATGTTTGATTTTATTCACATTTATTAAAAACGAATAATGCATTAATCTCTTTGCACTTTAGTTTCCTGAGCTTGGCAAAGTAGGTAGTGTGTTAGATTTAGAGTCGGTAAGACACGGGTTTAAAGCTTAACTCTATTTATTTTTTTAAAAATTTTTTTAACATTTGTTTTTAAAACTTTGAGTTCCAAAATTCTCTCCCTTTCTCCCTCCTAACCCTTCCCTTCCCCGCCCCCCCCCATTGAGAAGGCAAGCAGTTCCATATAGGTTATATATGTATGGTCATGCAAAACAAAACATAAAGGTAAAACTCTTGCTACCCATGTGACCGCCATCAGGTCATTTAACTTCTTTGAATCAAAGTTTCTTCATCTGTAAAATAGAGATTGTATTATGTAATCTCATAAGGTCTCTTATAGCATTAATATTATCTGCTTCTACATATGGTGCATTTATGGTAATTGATTAACCAGAACTTAATAGAGCACTTCATAACCATTCCAAGTAACAGTGTACTATATTGAATTGGCACACTGAGTTCTTGGTTTTAGCTAAATTGATTTTTAGATTCATCTAGTCTCTTTCCTCCAAAAGTATTATTATACTCTTAAAAAGTACAAATCTAGAAGTCTAATCATGTCATTACTTCATTACAAATTATATCATCTGCACTTTTTTATATCTGCAGTTCAGAACAGTCAAGCCTGAGGCAATGGTGTGCATTCCTTGTATCGTCATTCCTGTCCTTCTTTGGGTCTACAAAAAATTCCTGGAGCCATATGTGTATCATCTAATCTCACCTTTTGTTAGTCGTCTGTGGCCTAAAAAAGCTTTAAAAGAAAGCTCTGTTGAGAAACAAAGCAAAGGAAACTATAAGGTAAAAATATAATAATATACAAATGACAGGTAGAACAAATAGCTAAAAATAAGTGGCTTTTGACCCTTGTTTTAGAGGCAGGTTTAGAAATTTTCTCTAACAACCCAAAGCTTCAATAATATTTTGAATTTAGTTCTTTTCCTTTGTAAAATACCAGAAAGTGTAAATTGGGCATTAAAAATACTTAGCATTTCTTTATTCAAGAGTTATTCTTTGAAAGATGGATAACTTTTGAAGAAACGATATGCATATTTTTGGTTTTTTTTCATCAGTTTTCTGCTAATTTACATAGAAAAGCCATACACAGATGGAGAGTTAATTACATTTATCCCTAGTTGGTTGGTGGAAAGTAAAAGAGGAGTTGGTTGGTGGAAAGTAAAAAAACACTAAAATTAGTCAGTTTTCTATGTGGTAACCTGCTGAGTGAGTTGAGGTATAGAAAGATAAAATTTTTTTTTTTCTGAATTGAAATGATTAAATTATTTCTGTATCTTATATTTTATGTTTCACAAATGCATGTGTGCTTATAATTAATACTAATCATACATTAGCATGTATGATTTTAAGTTGGTTGTGCTGTTCTAAATCATTTTAGCTTTTCAGTGTAAGTCATTGGAAGTAAAACTTTGTTCAGATTTACTGCTCTAACTTATTTTAAGGGAACCTCCTGTATAAGTGTTGATGCTACAATAAATCGATACCACTGTTTCTTACAGATTGCAGACACGAATGGAATCTCTACACCAGAACAAACAGAAAGCTGCAACAAAAAGATAGATTAAAGCAATGTGTCCAAAGGATGTCTTTGCTTTAAAAATGGAACTGATGATATGCAGCAACTACTCTGATACTGTCTTTCATACTTTTCTCTGAGACCAGATATGGGGTAGATATTTTAGAGATCTCCCTAATATACATAGTATTTCTATTTAAATGTTTAAATTATATTTAATTACCTCATTCCTATTCTTTTTCCTTACTGAAATAGTTTTCATCTCTATTATTGCTAATAACCTAAAGTTTCTATTTTAGGTTAACTTGTTTTAACAATACAAATAAATAGAAATTCACTTTAATAATGCTTTGCATTTCTCTTTCAGTATTTATAAACCCTCAAACCCATTGCATTCATGTGAATTTAACCACAACCCTATCCTACTACTTACTTGAGCTTCAGTAGGATTCTCTTGAAATATAGTTTGAAGTAATTTCAGATGATAAAAGGTTTATTATGAAACTGCACCTGAGGCGTATGCTAGGTTTTTCTATGAACTACAACAATGACATGAAAAAATTTGCTGATAAAGAATAAGAAAGGAATTATTGCCCAGCTTACATGTGAAGAGAGTAGTGAAATGCATAGTACTTGATTGAGCCTTTTCCTACTTTGAGAGGAAAGAGATGATGTGGGTGAATGAGAGACTGCTTTGAGAAGGGACCCGTTTCATATGTTCAGATGGACCTGTGATCTCATTGATATGGCTGTTTTTCCAGTGGTGCAGATTGAACCCATCTACACCTCCCTATCCTTTGTGACTCTTTTTCAGGTGAGTTCCCTGAGGGCAGTCTCTCCGGTGTGTTAGGGGCCTTCCTCACTTTCACCTGACATCACGAGGGAACCAGCAGAGCACGTGGGCGGTTTGCTTATTATATATACCTCATTGTCGCCACACAACTAGCCAGTCTTCTTTTCCGATCATAACATTTCCTGATGACATGCTTTATACCAGTTCTTCCAAGTTACTTGTTAATGTGTTTCAGCTTCCTCACACCCACCATGTATTTTTCCATTGCTCTCTGACTTATGTTAATTTTTGATTTTTCAGAGACTGGTATTCCGGGACTCAATACAAAACCAATAGAATATTCATATTAAAATGAAGGACTTTTGATTCTGGGAGAAGTTTGAGGACATTAAGGAAGCTTTGCAATTTCCCAGAGGCAATGAAGCCATATTTCTTCCTTCTAATTTTGGGCTTTACTTACCTGTGACACTTGTTCATTTGTGAGTACATGTATATGTGTTTGTCATGCACACACAAATGGACAGGTGCCACACATTTTTCCATTTGACTCAATGTCATAGTCTGGACAAGAGATGTTCTTCATCTACTTGGGTTTTCCCATGTGGATAGTTAAGGCTAAACACTTTTGAGTGGTTATAAATCTCTTCCAGGAAATTCTAAAATGCAGAGCCATCTCACGTATAAACATCCAGTATGAATTATAAAATTCTACTTCTGTTTCATGGTTGCATCTCCCAGAAATTTAATAAACATTCTCATTGAACCATATAGCTTACACTTCTCTTTTCCAATAGAGTTTTTTTAGATACTTGTAAAATGAAAAATTTTCTCACATCATATAGCAGAGTTGGAATGAATATTTTTCTTCATTAAGTTTCTAATGACAGTCTCTAAATCCATTTGCAGCCTTCCAGATCACCCTGACTAATTACAGAGAAGGAAATAATCCTTATGAGAATCTTAATATTCCTAAGGAAAAAAAAGGGAAAGTAATAGAATAGCAATAAGCTTCCTTTAGAAAAAAACAAAAACTACCTACAGAGCATATATATCACATAAATAAAGAACAAGTTCTCTGGTTATAGAGTATCTGTTTATATTTCAAGTATTCCAAATTTATTGATGTATACTACTTTCAGAAGCAGAGAGCTACCAGTTTTGCAAATAAACTAATCAGTTCCACAAACATAATATATACTATCTCCAGTATGGACATTTAATGAAAATTTAAATGATGAACCAAAATTGCAAACCTTGTTTAAGAATCCAATTTTTGATGTCAAAGAAGAAATAGTTGCTGAGGAGGAAATGTTTGAAATGTTTGAAACCTTGGGAGAAAATGACTGACCAGGGCAGCTAGGTGGCACAGCGGATAGAGCACCGGCCCTGGATTCAGGAGGACCTGAGTTCAAATCCGGCTTCAGACCGAACACTTGACACATACTAGCTGTGTGACCTCGGGCAAATCACTTAACCCCGACTGCTTCACTTAAAAAAAAAAAGAAAATGACTGACCACTCCATCTTAGAATTTGTGATAGAGAAGAGGAAAGCCTAGAACAGTCTGAAGTGTGTCCTGAATGGGAGAAAAGATTTTGAAGAGTTGAGAAAAAAGATAGGTAGGACCCCTTGGAGTAATATTCTTAGGAGGGGAGTCATCCTAAGACGGATAGGAAGCTTTCAAGAATGAAATTCCAAAGATACGAAGAGAACTAATTCTATTCATAAGGGAAAAGGAGTTGTCTGAACAAAATGATGTGGGTGCAAAGGGAAACTTACCAATTAACTTATGTTTCTTAAAGTGTGTACAGAAGAAGGCTTGCTGTCTATATAGCATCTCTGTTAGACTGGGTTCTGTTGATTGGTCATAGTCTCCACCATTTCTGCCTTTCGAGTTTGCGTCCTTGGCAAGAGAACTGCTGGGCTCCATCAGGAAGAAAGAACACACACTCTAGGACTAGGAAGAAACCCGGAATTCCTTTCCATCCTTGACTTACTAGCACCCTCTGTCGTCCATCCCCTTATTGTAAATTCTCACAGACTATCCACTACCGAAAGACAAGTCCATTGTCTCTGTTAGCTGAGTCACGTCCTTTAGAAGCTGAAAATGAATTATCCTAAGTTCACACCCTTGCAACTGGGTTTTTTAAAAATCGACTTACATCGAGGAGATGTGGCTAGGCAACAGTTTGAAAAAAAATTGAAGGTTTTAGTGGATTGCAAATTGAATATGAGTTAGCACCATCCTAGACTGTATTAAGAAAATCAAAAAATAAGAACATGATAGCTCCACTAGGTTTTGGCAATCACATCTGGACTCTGATGTCTAGTTCTGAGTACCACGTTTTAGGAAGAGCAATGAAAAGCTAAAGAGCTTCTAGAGAGAATCAACCAGGATGAGGGAGAGCCTCACATCTTTACCACTGTAGTTTAAATAGATCATGGGTGCAGTTAAGAGCATTGTGGGTTAAGTGGATTATGGTTGTAATTAGGAGCAATAAACTCATAAATATTCTTGCTAGGTCACAAATGATGTGTGGCTAGCAGCCAACTCCATCTTGATTGAACATTTATATGTCCTGCTGCTTTCATCACTGATAGACTCTGTATATCCTGCATGTTTCATTCAACTCCCTCTTTAAGCAGTTCAGGTAAAAACACATAAATAGCAAGAACAAAGTCCCCACACGGACTTTGCCTAACCCTTGCTATTTGCCTTGCTGTCCATGGCAAGGTGGTTCTGCTTTGGGTCTATAAGTAAATCCCCTAATAAAGCTTGGGCTGATCACCCTGGCTTTTTTCCAGTCTTTTCCTTGGAATTCCTGCATCACAAGAGGGTGCAATATGGTACTTTCACGTCCTAGTCCTCAACCACCATTTAAGGAACTGAAGGTATTTAACCTGGAGAGAAGACTAAGTGGGTACTTAAGTGGGTACTGTTTGAATATTTCCAAGTATTCTTGTGAACAAAGGAATAGATTTGTTCTACTTAACCCCTGGTAGAAGAACACCTGGCAATGAGCAGAAGTTATGAGGAGCCAAAATCAGGTTGGGCATAAGGAAAAATTTCCTAATAATTAGAGTGACCACAAAGTGGAACGGGTTACCCTGAGGGAGGGCAGGTTTTTCCTCAATACTAAAGGCTGGAGGTCTGCTTGTCAGGAATGATTTAGAGGAGGTCGTGGGTCAGGTTGGCGTTAGACTGCATACCCTCCATTCCCTTCCAACTCTCAGATTCTGGGATGCGTACCTGTAAACCATTATTTCCAGACATCAAATTTTTACTAACTTTATCATATTATACCTTTGATCCAGAATAAATCTCTTCATTCAATTATGTCTTCCAAAGACTGCCATCAAATAGCTCAGGCTGTCCAACTTAAGAATAGCTTGACATCAAATGTGTTTACTGTCAGGATGACATTTTTCAGGGTACAAAATCATTCTTTATTCACCGTCTTTAGAGTGGAACAGTACTTCACCCTCTCCCCCCAAAAGCTAATACAATTTGAGGCAGCCTATCTGACCTAAACAACCAGAAACAAGATTAGAGGCATCCAGCAACAATACTTTCAATACACTGAAAGAAGGAGAAGATAGGAAGATAAGCTCTCATGGCCCTTTATAGTCCAGTCCTATGCCCTCTCATAGTATGCCTTACAGCAAAGGATTCCTGCCCCGAGCAGCTCTACTGCCTCTTCAGAAATCTCCTCTTTTAAATATAAACATTCATAGGAGTGGCCATACCAGCATTATTGTATTGCCTCTATCTTGGCAGAGACTGAACAACAACAACCTTTGTCTCTCCCTTTCTTGGTCTTAAAACCCCTTAATGAAAACTGGGACATAATGCACTGTTGGTGGAGTTGTGAAGTGATCCAATTACTCTGGAGAGCAATTTGGAACTATGCCCAAAGGGCTATAAAACGGTGCATACCCTTTGATCCAGCAATACCACTGCTAGATCTGTATCCCAAAGACATCCAAAAAAAGGGGAAAAGTCCTGTTTGTATAAAAATATTTACAGCAGCTTTTTTGTTTGTTTTGTTTTGTGGTGGCTAAGAATCGGAAATCAAAGGGATGGCCATCAATTGGGGAATGGCTAAACAAGCTATGGTACATGATTGGAACAGAATATTTTTATGCTGTAAGAAGTGACAGGATAGGTGGCACAGTAGATAAAGCACCGGCCTTGGAATCAGGAGGACCTGAGTTCAAATCCTGCCTCAAATACATGATCCTCACTAGCTGTGTGACCCTAGGCAAGTCGCTTAACCCCAATTGCCTCACCAAAAAAAAAAAAAAGAAATGACCGGATGATTTTGGAAAAGACTTGCATGAACTGATGCATAGTGAAGTGAACAGAACCAGGAGAACATGTACACATTAACAGAAAAATTGTTTGATGAAGAATTGTGAATGACTTAGCTATTCTCAGCAATATAATGATCCAAGACAATCTCA
>NW_020954569.1:67660112-67675835 GCF_900497805.2 Vombatus ursinus | reverse complement strand
AGGACTAACGATGAAGCATACTATCCACTTCCAGAGAAAGAACTGATATTGTTTGAATACAGACTGAAGCATGCTATTTTTCACTTTCATTTTTTTCTTTTGAGTCATCTTGTATAAAATTACTAATATGGAAATATTCTACACAATTGCACATATATAACCTATATCTGATTGCCTACCATCTCAGGGAGGAGGCAGGGGAGGGAAGGACAGAATTAGAAACTCAAAACTTTAAATAAAAATGTTAAAAAACTTTTAAAAATATATTTTAAAAATCCTTCATAATTCCCCACTCTTTCCTCTTTTCCAACAGCCTTTGTTAATGAGATGGCTCTTCTTGCTAATGTCAACCCTTCTCCATATGCCTTTCATCTCATACCCTCCCATCCTCTGCAGATTACTCCCTTATGAATATGAAGTAGAGATGATGAATAGGTTTAAGAGATTGGATCAGGTAGATGGAGGGCCTGAAGAACTATGAGCAGAGGTTCACAATATAGTACAGGAGGCAGCAACAAAAAAACATTCCAAAGAAAAAGAAGAGCAAGAAAGAAAAATGGCTGTCTGGAAAGAAGGAAAGTGAAAGAGAAAGGAGAAAGGGAAAGACCTATCCAATCCAGTGCAGAATTCCAGAGAATAGCAAGGAGAGATAAAGAGATTTTCTTAAATGAGCAAGGCAAAGAAATAGAAGAAAACAATAGAATGGGAAAGACGAGACTAGGGAGCTCATAGCTAATGACCTCAATTTTCTCTGTAAAGTAAGAAGTTAGTGCTGAGATGAAGAGGTGTGGGAGGCTTGTGGAAAGATGGAAAGATTTGTGATAGCTTCTGAGGGAAGTGGGAGAATCCCTCAATTGGGGAGAAAGAAAAAGATTACCCTACTAGAATCAGAGGGCAAATTGAAAATAGAAAAGATCTATTGTTCACCTCCTGAAATCCCAAAATGAAAACTCTCAGGAATATTATAGTCAAAATTTGCAGCAGACAGACCAAAGAAAATAATAGGAGAAAAACAGGAATGAGGGGGGAATGGCACATCTAGACCTCAAACCATATATCAGTAATCATCAAAACTATTTGATAATCATTAAAAAAAAAAGAAAAAAAATTGGTGGAACGCAGTAGATAGGTAAGGATCAGAAAAATTTGAGCTCAGCAACCCACATTAATAAACCTTAAAATGTAAACAATTTGGAAATAAATTCTGTATCTGATGAAAACAGCTAGGAAAGCAATTTGACAGAAATTAAGTTTAGACCAATACTTTACACGTGCAGCATAAATATAACAGATTAACACCATCAAAATTTTGGAAGAGAATGAACTCTCCTATGGTTAGGAGA
This sequence comes from Vombatus ursinus, assembly GCF_900497805.2. Lineage (NCBI taxonomy): Eukaryota > Metazoa > Chordata > Mammalia > Diprotodontia > Vombatidae > Vombatus > Vombatus ursinus. The sequence continues at coordinate 67,674,492 of NW_020954569.1, read as the reverse complement.
AGAATTCTTGGACAAACAAAGGATAGAGGAGATAGATTACATGAAATTGAAATGTTTGTCCAAGGTCACAGAGGTCGTTTAGATAAAGCCAAGATTGAAATCAAAGTCCTCTGACTATGAGTCAAATTATAAAATCATATACAGTTATTCCTTCCACATCACAGGGTCTAGGAGTGGGGCACTGCCCCTTCCCCTTCCTTCCTTCTCTTTACTCCCACCCCACATCTGGAAAATCCACATAAAAGTTTTTGGTCCTCCTTTCATACCAGAGAAGAAGTGTGAATTATTATGGTATTAAAAGATAAAATATGTTGATATTAGATAATACTATACACATAATTTATGCATTTCTGAGTTTCTAAACTTTTTTTCTGTGTCGTTTGCTGGCCTTTGTGTGTCATCTACAGCTTCCACAAACACACCCCTCCAATCCCATCTGCTTTCTTTTTGTTGTTGCTGTGGTTGGGTTTTTGTTTTGTTTTGTTTTTTTGCTAGGCAATGGGGTTAAGTGACTTGCTTAGGGTCACACAGCTAGTAAGTGTCAAATGTCTGAAGCCAGATTTGAACTCAGGTCCTCCTGACTCCAGGGCCAGTGCTCTATCCACTGCACCACCTAGCTGTCCCTCTCATTTACTTTCTTGTGCAGGCTGGCAATATATTGAAACCACGATGGGGAAAGTTGCAATGTGGAAGGGATAACTGTAGTCTCAAAGTTGTCAGGGACCAAAGGGATCACCCAGCCCATATAATACCCAAACAACAATCTCCTCTTGACCAGTGGTCATCTGGCCTTTGCTTAAAGACCTCAGTGTTCTTGCCTCCAAAACACATTTCATCTCAATTTCCCTGGTGCTGCAGATGCATTTTTAGTAACTTTTTTTTTTTGGTGACAAAATTGGGGTTAAATGACTTGCCCAGAGTCATACAGCTAGTGAGTGTTATGCGTCTCAGGTAAAATTTGAACTCAGGTCCTCCTGACTCCAGGGCCTGTGCCCTATTCACTGCTCCACCTAGCTGCCCCTACAGATGGATTTTTGAAAAGCAAACTGAATATTGCTCAAGTACAATGAGTAGATTGTAAAGTATTTGAAACATCTTTGAGTAAGGTGATGTTAAAGCTTCCCCCAATCAGTTTAAAGTGATTTTCTGTTTCTCAGGCAAAAGTTTGCTTGGTGTCACATATACAGGGATCTTGCAGCTTTAAAAATTCATAGCTGGTTTGGCAAAATGTTTTTGTGAGAATGGAGTGAACTTGTTCCCAGAGCTCTTAATGCATTAAAGAAGACTTCCAAGGTAGCAGTTAGTTGACTAAAAATGTTATGGAAAAAGCAGTTTCCAAGGAGAAATTGCACAAAGATTAGGGGACTGCCAGGAGCTCCACCTGGGACCATCCCATCATGTTGGGTCGATGGTTTCATAGATTGTATGTATTTTTTTCTTTCTTGAGGAAATTGTTTCCAGGATTTATCTGAGGTTTCTAATGCAATTGCCCATTCACCTATTTTTGAGTTTTAATTTTGCTGACCTCAGAAAACCACCAATGCTAACAAACTCTTATTTTGCTTTGCTCATATTTTCTGTAATTGAGTTCTGTCTTGGTGAATTGTAAGGACATTTTGGGTCCTTTTGCTGATTAAACTGTGATGAGAGAGATTCATTTTCCTGGGTAATTAGTTGATGTTTGCATGATATATTCCCAGTGCTTTGTTAAGTCTCCTAGCTCATTAAGAAGTCCTTGGCCAGTTCCTCTCCTTCCTTTCCCCAAACCTAGATGAGTCAGCACCTTTGGAAAATTCTTAGTCCGCTTGAGGGGAAGTTGCTCTGAGGCTAGATTGAAAAGAACTGACCCCACTAATGTTAAGCCTTCCTGATTCCCTGGAGCTAGAATTCCTGGGTTCTCAGACACAGACCATGCCAACCTACCCAAGCTGCTGTATATGTAGATGACTGGAAGATTCTGTACCCTCCTACTAATTTCTTCTTTTCTTCTTTATATAGAATCACTTTATTATTTTTGTTTTTATATTGTTTATTTTATTTAGTTAGGGGCAGCTTGCATAGTAGATTGAGCACTGGATCCGAAGTAAGAAAACCAGTTCGGATTTGGCATCAGACACTGTGTGAGTTTCCCTGGGCAAGTCACTTAACCTCTTTCTCTTTCAGTTCCCTCATCTGTAAAATCAAAACAATAATAGCACCTATGTCCTGGGGTTATTGTGAGGGGGAAATGAGGTATATTTGTAAAGTGCTATATAAATGTAAACTGTTACAATTATTGTTATTATCATTATTCTTTTATTATGAATTTAAATGCAGATACAAAAGAATATTTCCAAGCACATAGTAGAAAAAAGAGGATTCTTTATGAAACTGTGAGTCTCCATTTAATACTGTTTGTCTTTTAAATATATATGCTAAATTCTACATATTGTTTTCAAAACTGTCCTTGCCTGGACTTCCTTCTGAAATTATTTCTGTTCTTTTTCAGATATTTTCAATATTGCAATGGCATTCTTTTTTTTTTGCATCATTATTGCTAACTTCCTGTCCCTCATCCCTCCGACAATAACAGAAACCACTGTAACAAATAAACATAGTCGAGCAAAATGAATTCACACAGTGGCTATGTCCAAAAGACTATGTCGTTGAATCTTGTGTCTATCATTTCTCTGTTAGGAGGTGAGTAATATGATTCCTGAAAGGTCTTCTAGAGACATGACCGGTTATTACGTTAATCAAACTTCTTAAGTCTTTCAAAGTTGTTTTTCTTTACTAGGTTGCTGTCCTTATATAAATTGTTCTTCTGGTTCTGCTCACTTCTGTCTGCATCAGTTCATACTACCCAGGATTCTCTGAAATGGTCTCTTTTGCCATTTCTTTTTTTTCTATTTTTTTAAAATTCTAAGCAAGTTTATTAATACATACATGGTATGTAGTAGCATGCTTCAAACAAGAAAGCTAACAAGTATTGTGTTTAGTAATATCTGCCCAGATTAAAACAGAGCAATGACTTAATAGGATCCATATGGAGTAAGGAGATTTGCTTCACAAAAATTGTACATTGAATTATGGGTTTGGGGGAGAGGAGGAGAGCTCTTAAAGATGACATCATGTGCTTATTTACCACATTTAAGCAATAACTTGGAACTTATTTATATTTTTATTCTAAGCTGTGGTTTTTAAAGAGATACATAAATGCTTAGTAAATTGCTAATTATTTTTCTTTTGCCATTTCTTTTTTTTATCATTTGCATATCATATAATTTTATTAATCTCATTTGATTTTTGATGTTTGACAACAACCCTGGGAGGTAGGAGCTATTATTATCATCCCTGTATTATAGATGAGGAAGCTGGAGCAAAAAGGGTTAAGTGACTTGCCCAGGGTCCCATAGCTGGTAAGTGTCTCAGGCCAGAGGCACAGAGACACATAATACTGGGACACAAAGAAGGGAGGCCATTGCCATGAGTTAGTGGCAAAGCAAGGATGGATGCTGATGGATACAGCCCTTGAGAGACAAGATTGAGTCCTAGAAATGACTTTGAAAGTCCCAAGTTATTCCTTCTCAGTTGTATTAAGTGAAGAGTTTTATTTTCCATGAATAAACTTGACATATTCCTAGCTTTTGCCATTTCTTAAGGCACAATAATATTCTTATAACAGGTTTGGAGCATGCCCAGACCACCTAAAATGATGCCATCCACGTGAAAGGTATGAATTACCGGCTTCTAGGAAAAAAGAGAGCAAGTGCATGTGTGGAAATGTTGTGTTAGTAAATTATGACGTTGGGAGCATCCCCTTTTGCTGTGGCTAAGAATCCAGAATTGACTGCATCTTTAAAACTACATACCTGGACAGTCTCTTTCTTCCCAGCATTTGCACTGAAGAGTCTAAGAAGAGTGTTTTATTATTTATCTTTTATTAATATTGTTTGAACCTAGCTTTACATGGCTAGAAATTGTCTAACCCAAAGCTTACGGTAGAGGTCAGGCGTACCAACCTCAGTGATCTCAGAAAGCTGGATGGCTGCAGAGAATACTTAGATCTCACCCAGGTCTTGTTTCAGCTTCACCCAAAACCTGTGTTTTGGATTTTTCAAATTTGATTTTTTAGTTTATTTGCTAATATACATCTCAAATTGCGCTTCTCTGGAAATTACCCACTGCTTATGCATGGCCAATGTCCTTACTTATGTCCTTGTCTGAACTCGATATAATGTAGCCTCACAAAGACCGGGAAGGGAACCACACCTTTTTCCAGCTCTCTCCTTTCCCAAATGACCTAATAAAATTCTTTCTAAAGCTATTTCAAATTTTAGGATTTGTTCTAAAGATATGGTGGCAGCAATGGGATTCCCTAGTGGTTGCCTTGAGTAAACCCAAAGGCTCCCCAAGACCTTGGAGGCTCAAGTTTCTGTGATTTTAGGATTGAGCATGGGCAAGACCTGACCAACACAGGATCAAACTGGACGTGATGGGAACTTGATGAGTCTCCTGAGGTTCTTTCTTTCTCTTTCTCTCTTTCTCTCTCTCCCTGTATTTCTCCTCGGCCCTCCCATGATACCTGATCTGTGATTGCCTCATAGCTCCCCCATATCCTGGTGAACATGAAGTTATGATCCAGGTCTGACACTTAAGGGACCAGAGCCACTTCATCAGATACCTGTGCCTTGTCGGCCCTGGCGAGTGGACTGAGTAACTCAGTTCTACCCTCATTCACTTAAGATGACCCTAAATTAGTGAGAGAAAATCAAATTTGGTAGGCAGTGAGGTGGGATTGGACCAGGGCTTCCACTTCCAAAGAAGTTTCCTAGTTTGAATAAGGTCATATTGACCTTGGAGAATTTTGAAGGGGAATGCCAGGTACCCATAAAGACTGCTGTAAAAAGCACAGAAAGGTGGGGAAGATGAATGAAATCTCAGACCTACAACAAATCTCCCAACTATCTCTAATATTAAGCAGGCACTTCCATTGACCGTTTGATTAGACTTTCAGTGGGAGATAAGGAGGAAAAACTGCAAGATGTCTTCTTTTTCTCTGCCTTAACCACTTTGGCCATGTTGGAGATTGCAGAGATAAAAGACAGAAAAGAAAAGAAAGGAAATCCTTTTCTTGATTTGTAGAAATTTATAGCATTAGAAACTAGAGACTATAATTGTAACTGAAATGTAATACCTTTACTGTAAATTTCTGCATTATAGTTTAAAAGTTGTCCTAACTGCTAAAATATTTTAGTGGATTTTGGGGAGGTTTGTGGCTAGGATTAAGATTACATGCAATTAACACAAGTCTCTTTTACTCTCTCCCCTACCTGGAGGGCAATAGATATATTGTTTTAGTAGAAGGTAATTTCACTGACTAGAAAATGAACCAAACTGAATCTAGTATGAAATACTTCAATGAAATTTAATTGTTTAGGTAAATTAGTAGTGAAGTTGATGAGGAATGCACTACCCTTGCCCTATTTCCCAAATGAATTTGGGTGCCTATTTCTTGAGGGGGGAGATGCGATTCAAACAGAGTGGTCAATGAGAAGCCCATTATTTCAAGTACCACTTAAAGCCACTTTAAGAGATAGTAAGATTCAAGTAGACTGGTCAATGAAATATGGAAACTAACTGGGGCCCCTACCCCTCTGCTCTAGGCTGAACAATGGAATAATGATGTGCCTAAATATACTCTAAACTCTGAACTACCCTCCCACACCCCTTGCCTACTTGTCCCTGGCTACCTCATCTCCCTGCCCAGGCAGGCTTTCCTCTCTAAGAAACCCTGGCTTCTCCTGGCTAGTGGGAGTCTCACTGAAGCAGCTATCTCCCTTAGGTGGGCCCCCTCTCCCTTGGGGGGGGCTGTCTCCATTAAGGAGTGGCTTTCTCCCTTAAAGAGCTGGCCACCCATGCTGGGGTCTCCCTTAAACTGCTGTCCCTTTTCCATATAAGATTTAGCATCACCATGAACAGGCAGTTTTCAGATGAAGAAATTAAAGCTCTCTATACTCATATGAAAAAGTGCTCTAAATCACTATTGATTAGAGAAATGCAAATCAAAACAACTCTGAGGTACCACATTACACCTATCAGATTGACCAACATGACAAAACAGGAAAATGATAAATGTTGGGGAAGACGTGGGAAAATTGGAACACTAGTGCATTGTTGGTGGAGTTGTGAAATGATCCAACCATTTTAGAGAACAATTTGGAACTATACCCAAAGGGCTATAAAAATGTGCATACCCTTTGAGCCAGCAGTAGCACTTCTAGGTCTATATCCCAAAAAGATCATACAAATGGGAAAAGGACCCACATGTACAAAAATATTCATAGCAGCTCTTTCTCGTGCTGGCAAAGAATTGGAAATTGAGAGGATGCCCATCAATTGGGGAATGGTGGAACAAGTTGTGATATATGAATGTAATGGAATACTATTGTGCTATAAGAAATGATGAGCAAGTGGGCTTCAGAGAAACCTGGAAAGACTTGTATGGTCTGATGCTGAGTAAAGTGAGCAGAACCAGGAGAATGTTGTACACAGTTACAGCCATGTTGTGTGATGATTAACTTTGATAGACTTAGCTCTTCTCAGCACTGCAAGGATCTAAGACATCTCCAAAAGTCTCATGATGGAAAATGCTATCCCCATCCAGAGAAAGAACTAGAGTTTGAATGCAGATCAAACCATACTATTTACTCTTTTTTTCCTCTTCTGTTTTGTTTCTTCTTTCTTGTGGTTCCTCCTATTGGTTCTAATTCTTCTTTACAACATGACTAATGTGAAAATATGTTTAATAGGAATGTATATGTAAAGCGTATATCAGATTGTACCCCTTCTTGGGGAAGGAGGTGGAGAAAATTTAAAACTCAAAAGCTTATGTAAGTGAATGTTGAAAACTAAAAATGAATTAATTTTAAAAAAAGATTTATCATCACCCCTTTAAGTTGCAAGTTCCCCAAGGAACTTTGCCCACTTTTTTGACATTACAATAAACTTTTCCACTTGACTGGAAGACAGTTTGGGTTCCTGGCAACCCTAAACTGTGTCAGCACTCCTAAATCACATCAAAGTCATCTAAATTGAAATAGACTATATAACTCAAGAATTAAGAGTTTAGCAATGAATTGATATTGTATAAGGAAATCTGTCTAGGAGAGATTCAGTGGAGTGTCAGACTGGAATATTGTTAGAAAAAGATGAGATAGGCTTAAGAAAAGTAGCAAAGATAAAGTGAAGTGTGGAATCAGCATGTAAAAAAAAAAGATGCAATTTTGAAGTTTGTAGGGCTTTAAAGTCCACTGGAAGGAAAAAGAAATGCAAGGGAGGTTTAAGCAAGTAGAGAAGAGGAGAATGGGCAAACCTTAAAGAAAGGGTGAGTACCTGTGCACTGGTGATGTGAATGGAGGCTAGCAAGAATAAGGGTTTGGAGCTTAGAAAGAGAAGTTTGAAAAGGTTTTTGATATCATTTAGAAAAGGATATGAGAGGTTTTTTACAGAAATTGTTGTTCAGTTATTTCAGTTGTGTCCAAGACCAAGTAAATGTGTAGGGGGTTGATTATGCCCCAAGATGTTGGGGAAATGTGTGTGTTTGTTTTTGCTATACTTTAGGAGTAAATATTCCTTTGTAAAGGTGAGTCTGATGTTAAGTGATTAAATGGAACTAGGGTACTAGTAAGTGGGGTCCCCAAAAGAGGGACAGGGCAACTAGGTGGCACCATGGATAGAATGCTGGATCTGAAGTCAGGAAGACTCATCTTCCCGAGTTCAAATCTGGCCTCAGACCCTTACTAACTGTGTGACCTTGAGCAAGTCACTTAACCCTGTTTGCCTCAGTTCCTCTTCTGTAAAATGAGCTGGAAAAGAAGGAAAGCACTCTAGTATCTTTGTCAAGAAAACCCTAAATGGGGTCAGGAAGAGTCACACACGACTGAAAAAGGATTTAACAAAAAAAGAAAAGAAAAAGAAAAAGAGAAGAGAGAAACAATTGATGAGAGCTTGAGCCAGTGGAAGAGAAGAGAGACCACAAATCCCCTCAGGGTAACGCCTTTTGGGTGTGGGAGTTAGTTTGGGCTTGTCCTGGGCTCCCTGGGCTCCTGTGCTGACCTCAGCCTCCCAGGGTTAAGTCTTCCTCGATCTTTAAAGTTCAAAGCCTTGGATCTTCAGCGCTCTTTCTGCCATCTCAGGACAGAGGGCTAGTAGTCTTAGAGCCCTGGTCTGAGTTCCTCTGTGCCAAACTGGTGACTGACTACCGTCACCACGTAGGAACACTTCCAAGGCCCCCACCCTGGGGCTCTCTGACTACTCTGAGGCTTTCCAGAGAAATCTGCCTTTGCTGCCTTCAGGCAGAGTCTTGCAGGCTCCATGCCTTCCAACTCCGGGATTTTCACTGGCTGTCCCTCAAGCCTGGAATGCTCACCTTCCTCATCTCGGCCTCCTGGCTTCCTTCAAGGCCTAGTTAAAATTCCACCTTCTGGCTTTACTGTAGAGCCCCTTCCTATTGCCCTTGAGATTCCAGTTAGCAGTTACGGTATGGAAGAAATTTCTTACTATAGTTTCTCATTAGATTTCTTTTTTTTTTCTCCAAAAAGGTTTATTTTAAAGGATCAAAAATAAATATTACATTTATGCATATGAGGAAAACCCACCATCAGTTGTGTTCTTCAATGCACAATTTTAGTAGATGACATTTTTGTATTATTTAGAAAATAAATTATTATTGCCTCATAACTGGTATGAGCAGTGTGTGATTCTGGCAAATAACCAAGAGCCCAATCTATATAATAAAATTGGATTCCTAAGGTCAATTACTCTGAGAGCTGTGAAGAACTGGTTCTGCTGGCCCAGATCCTACCAGAGGATCTTGGAGCAGTGGTACCTGATGAAGAGGAAGCAGCTAGTATGGAGAGCATGGTAGTTGGCTCCCTGCAGTTAAGTGGAAAAGCCTGAGCTGGTCAGGCATGATATTGTAGAGGATGGGGAAGTATGTCTCAGTGGGGAAGGGCTGTTGCACCTCTAAACCAGCTGCTGTCTCAGCAGTAGTCATAGTCACAGGGTGGCCTCAGGAAACCACCTCTGCAGTTTCATAGATGTCCCTTCCCCAGGAAAGAAACTCCTGGTGAGGAGGGAGCTACTCACAAGTGCCCCCAGCTTGCCCTCTTCGGATTTCTTGATCATTATTTTCTCTGGTGTGAACTCCATAGTTTTGTAGGAGTACCTGTTGCCTCCTCAAGTAAGAAGATCTCAGTCCGCAGGTGTGCTAGCACCCTGAGTCTTCCATCTACTGCTCAGCGCAGCTCAGCTTGTCCCCTGGGGAAAGGTTGCTTGAGGCCAGGCTGGGCATTTTCCATCTACCTCCAAAGAAATCACTTCCATTTGCACCAGCACAAGGCAACTTCCACTTCCTTCTGCTACCTCAACGTCCCAACAAGGATGTGGAAAAGCACCGGTGCAAAGAAAAGCAACCCTCCCTTCATCCTCAGGCCTCTTGTCTCTCTGTGCCTACTCTTTGAGGGTATAAGTATGGTAACCTACACTCAATGATAAACATTTTCAAACCCTTCACATCCCAGTGACTCTGAATTCCTACAGCTCATTATCCAAATCCCATTCCACACTCGCATTCCTCTCAACCTTCCCATCCCAAAGTCTCATCCTAACTCCATCCAACCCTTCCACTGTGCCCTCTGAAATGCCCATTCCATAGGCAACAAACTTCCTTACATCTTAAATCTATTCCTCTCCCATTCATTCCATCTATTAACTTGTACTGAAACTAGCTCCTCCCTGGCGACATAGCCTCCCTGGCCACTCTTTCCAATACTGGCTACACTTTCATACATTCTCCTCAGCTCACTGGTTGAGGTGGAGGTGTTGGAATGACCTCCATTGACCTCCTTGATTTCCATTGCCACTTCCAGCTTCTCTCTCTTTCTTCTTCTTTTCTTTTTCTTTTTCTTTTTTTTTTTGGCTAGGCAATGGGTTTAAGTGACTTGCCCAGGGTCACACAGCTAGCAAGTGTTATGTGTCTGAGGCCGGATCTGAACTCAGGTCCTCCTGACTCCAAGGCTGGAGCTCTATCCACTGTGCCACCTAGCTGCCCCTATTCTCTCTCTTTCTTTATCACTCAGTGACCTCTCTTTGTTTTGAGGTTCATGCTATTCATATCTACCATTCATTCAGTCAAAATCCTGGTAGCTATTGTCTGCAGACTCAGGTCACTCTCCTTCCTTCCTCAATGAGTTTGAGATCTGGCTTACAGTTTTTCTTCCCTCCCCAACTCCTGCCCTCATATTAGGGAACTTTAATATATATATATTGATTCTCCCTCAAATACCCTAACCACTCAGTTCCTCAACCTGTTCTCCCATGAACTGCTCACCTCAATCACACACAAATAAAGTTATAACCTTGATCTTGCTATTACCCACACAGTTACCACCTTCATGTTCAAGAATTCTGAAATCCAACCATATCCAATTCAGCCCAATTCATGGCATCTACACTAGGTTAGCAGTTAGGAGTCACCCAAAATTAAAATTAAAATTAAAATTAAAAGAGTACAGCTGAACAATGGAGGAAAAGAGACATAGCCAAAAAGGATAGACGTGTTCAGCCTCTCCAACTTTAAAGACCTAAGCAGCCGATCAAGGAGGCTACTCCCACCTAGTGGAAAGGGAGGACAGGCTCCATGCTAGGCAAACTAGGCATACTTAAAACATGCCCAAAGAAGCCTGGGCTATATTCATAACAATATTGGATAGAAATCCCATCACCATTGTGAACTTTTGTGAGAACATGACAAAACAGCTGCCCAGGCTGGGCAGGCATGGATGGTGTGCAATAGCATTATTGGATGAAACTCAAGAATCGGTGAGATCACACATACATTTGAGTAAGAAATTCTTGCTTTATGTAAATTTGTACTAAGCAAATTCAACTTTACATTAGGAATTCTAAAAGAAATCTGCATTCCAAAAAAAAACCTATGTTAATTTACTGCATAGTACTGTGTTCTCTCTCTTTGCTCCTGCCCCTGGCTGGGCACTCCTGGGCATCCCAGGTCCCACCCCCTCACCCCACCCCCCCAAAAACCCCTCCAAGTGAAAGCAGAAGAAAGGACACCTGAGAAAGTAGACTTTTGCTACATTCCACACATCTCCCGGCTGCCCTGTGTCTCTATCCCACCATCTGTTCTTCCTCCAGGTTCAGGCCAGGTTCCCATTAGTTGCTGGCCCAGCCCCAGATGTTCCTCCTGCTCTCGATTCTGTGTTTCCAAATGGAGGGGGGAATTCCCAATAATGAAACTCCCTCTGTTAATTTAGGTTAGTACCCACTCTTGAATTAAAATCTTAGAGAACTGTGTGAGGTTCTCAGAGATTAAGTGACTTGCCAAGGCTCATAGGATGAATCGACAAACATTTGTTAAACGCCTACCATATATCAGGCACAGTGATACAGAGACAAAAGTCAACTAGCGTCTGCCCCAAAGAAGCTTGCATCCTTAAGGAGAAGATAATTTATACCATAGAGTGGGAGCAACCCCTGTTTCTTAGCTCTCCTTACAAGCTTCCCCAAGGGAATGACTTTTCTCTTAGTAAATATGTCTTTCTGTTGCTCAGTAGAGAAAGGGAGGAACCTGCCTCAGGGTAGAAGACAATAAAGGGAAATTTGCCTGAGGCCACAGCCCTAGAACAGGTTTTTCCAGCTAACATTAACCTCTTTCACCAGAAAACTGCTGACTCATTTTGTGTTGGGGAAACCAGGATAGTCTGAATTAGTTTAATATTTTCTTTGTGAATTCCAAATTAATTAATTAATTAATTAAGGGAATGGGACAACAAAGGGGACCCTCTAGGTTGAGTTGGGGGCAGGTATACCAGGTTCTTTGGCTGCTTGCAAGGAAAGACCATGATAGCAACAAATTTAGATTAATGCTTCAATCTCACTTCAATAAGATACAAAAACAAACATTGCACAGGGGTGATAAAGAGGAAGAAGATAGAGTGTGAGAAATGAAAGAGTTAAGTTTCCACATAAGTGGATAAGAAATCTGCACAGACAGGCTTACTTCTGGGGGGGGGAGGGAATAACACAATTCTAGGCACCTAATATATGTTAAGGGTGGGGCATATAAGGAAGATTGTAACCCAGAAGGATTGGACCAATCCTGATCCAGAAGGGAGGAGTTAGGCAATTACTAACTATAAAGCTTGCTCTGGCTTCTTTCACTCGTGCATTTCTCCCCTTCTAAGGAGGTGTGCCTGCTTCTCTGGAGAATTGAAAGAACGCGCTTCAACTTAAATTTTTAGTTAATTTATAAGACAGTTCGAAAGTAACTGTTATGCTCCCTTTATCTATGAGATAGTCTGTAAGTGACTTGTAGGTTCCCCTTTGCAATCTTACTTCCTGCTATTGTTACTTTAAACTGGCTATTTATAAAGAAGAATTATATGAACTGATGAAAAGTAAAGTGAGCAGGACCTAGAGAATAATTTATACAATAACAATGTAAAAACAATGTTGAAAGAGTTTAAAACTCTGATCAATGCAATGACCAATCATAATTCCAGAGGAATAATGATGAAACATGCAACCCATATCTTGACAAAGAGATGAAGGACCCAGAGTAGAATGAGTCATTTAATTTTTGGACACAGCTAATGCAGGAATTGGTTTTATTTATTTATTTATTTATAACAAATACATATTTGTTATAAGGGTTTTGTTTTTCTTTCTTTTTCAATGTAGAGAGAGAGAAGGTCAGACCTGGGAAAGAGAGAAGGTACATTTTTGTTAGTTAAATAAATTTAATTTGATTTAAAAAGAAAACACATGATAAATATAGAAAGAAAGCAGATTCTTAATGAAGCGAATGAAAAACCATTTGTTAAGAACTATATGTCAAGAGAGAAAGCAGTCTAGCTTACAAGGAGCTCATATTGTAATTGGAGGAGTCAATAAAAAAAAAAAGAAAATTCATTTGTGGTGCAGATCAAAAGGTGGAAGTCCATGGGGCAGCTAGGTGGCACAGTGGATAGAGCTCTGGCCCTGGAGTCAGGAGGACCTGAATTCAAATCCAGCCTCAGACACTTGACACTTACTAGCTGTGTGACCCTGGGCAAGTCACTTAACCCGACACTGCCTCACAAAAAAAGGAAAAAAAAAAGGTGGAAGTCCTAAGGGTAAAATGATGGGGCAGATAGGAAAGGTCCTTAGGTTAGATAAAATGTGTCTAGGGATGGTATGATGCCAGGGGACAGGGAGAAGAGGAAGCTAAGTAGAGAAGGCCCTTGGCACTAGTGATTCTTTGTGATGTCCTGATCCTGAGGAAAGTATGCAGTGTAGAGGTAACGTGTCTCAATTGTCATGAAACGGAAAGTCTCTTTGCATCACTGCATTCCTGGTCAGGGTTTCAACAGCAGCAGCAATAATAACTCTACTGTTTTCTCCATTCATTCTCACCGCTTGCACTTCTGGAGTTTCTCCCTCAGTTCTATCATGGAGGACCTCATGATCAGCCATCCTACTTTTTGCTTCTTGTGAGATTTTCACTCTTCCCTTCAGGACAAGAGAAGACTCCATCATTTCAGTTGAAGTCACAACCATGATGGTCCTTGGATCGATTACGTTAATGACTTCAGGGCCACCCTTCAGGAAGCCATTTCAGTTACATTTGAACTCTTTGGGTAAAGGAGTGTTACATTCCTTCTTGGGGTCAAGAATTTTTCAACCCCTTGAAAAATTAGCTGCTTACATTTGATATATGAAATTGTGCATCACAACATCAAAATAATGCACTTAACTGACCAAAAATGATTAAACTAGCTTTCCAGGTAATCATCTCAGGGTGCCATTCATAGCAAATATACCTCAATTATACACACAATAGACACAACACATTGGAAAACATCACTTGACAAGTTGCTTCAGTGGCTATGTGTCTAAATTAAATGCACATTACATATGTAGCTACTACTCTTCACACACTATCGCAGAGTCAGGGCACTACATTTCCCCCTCAAGGTTCTAGGGAGTACCGCTGAGGAGCTGTGGTTTCTCTTCTTTAATGCTCAACCTCCCATCTGAGGTATGTTTCCTGCAATGTTAAACACCGATGCCTCAGTGGCATACTCTCCCCTGTACCACCTTATTCTCTGGGGAGAGGAGGTTCACACCTCAAACAGTTTCTTGATAGCATTGTTCCGATCACATTAGTGGCAAGGGTGACATCATTGCTAAATGAGTCCTTGTTTCAGCAACCATCTTTCATTGTCTTAGACTTTATTCACTGGGTTGGGAGTGGGTGGGCAGTCAGTTGATTAGGGGTGTGTTAGGGGCGGTCGGCCCTAGACGCCTGAGCGGATAGGAACCTCCCTGGGAGTGAGAG
>NW_020954569.1:67659844-67659935 GCF_900497805.2 Vombatus ursinus | reverse complement strand
AGTCCGGCAATAGAACCGGACAGCTGGCGCCCGAACAGGGACCTACGTCCCCGCCGAGCGAGGTAAGCCCCCTTAGCTAAGAGGGGAAGAG
>NW_020954569.1:67649559-67659834 GCF_900497805.2 Vombatus ursinus | reverse complement strand
ACACACACACACACACACACACACACACACACACACACGACAGGAGACAGAGTGCCTTCATCTTAAGAGACCACATGCTCAGTATAAGCCCCTTAGGATATCTCTACGTTAGGCAATCTGAGTATGCTCCAAAGGCACAGTCCCATTACAGTCTTCATGATCCCAGATACATTATTTAACCTCCCCAGTTCCATATGGGACAGTTGATGATCTTCATTAGTAGAGGGAGTTTCAGTCCAGAAAACAATAAAACAAAAACCATATCAGTCAGCATCACTTTGGATGCTGCCCTTCCAGTAAATTGTCCTGGATGCTCTGGTTTTGAGGGGCTCTTGGTTTCTTAACTCCAACACTCTCTTGCAAATAAATGGCAGGAAGAAAAGGCAATGGAACAAAATTAGGCTCAGGAGGTTATTGTTTTCCTCCAGCGTAATTGTATTCTTGCCTTTATTATGTACTGTATGTGTTATTATGTACTGTATGTGTACAAGCCGCCTCATACATTGGAAATGAATATTATTTTTAATGCCAGAGAATACTACACAAATGGCACCAAATTCATTTTTTGATATTAGGTTAACACTATCACAACAAAGACTCAAAATTTTTGGTGGGTTATAAAACTGGGAAGGAAGAAAGCGTTTGTAATTTTCACCTGGAAAGACTTATGTGAACTGATGCAAAAGGAAATGAGTAGAACCAGCAGAACATTGTATATAATAACAGCAATATTGTATGATAATCCACTGTGAATGACATAGCTATTCCCGGCAATGCAATGGTCCAAGACAAATCTGAAGGACTTAGGATGAAAAATGCTATCTATCTCTGAACAAAGAACTGATGGAATATGAATTCAGATTGAAGCATACTTTTTCTTTATTTTTCTTATTTTTTTTGTCTGTGTTTTCTTTCATAACACGACTAACATGGAAATATGTTTTACAAGACTGCACATGTATAACCTATATAAAATTGCTTGCCTTCTCAATGAGAGAGGAAGGGAGGGGAGTGAGGAAGGGAGAAAATCTGGAGCTCAAAATTTTTTAAAAAGAATGTTAAAAATTGTTTTTACATGTAATTGGGGGGGAATAAAATATTAAATTAAAAATGTTTGTAATTTTCACACCTTGCCTAGGTAGAACCAGCTCTTCACCGGGAATAAAATATTAAATTAAAAATGTTTGTAATTTTCACACCTGGCCTAGGTAGAACCAGTCTTCACCGTAGCCTCTTAGAGATCAGGTCTTGGTTTATAGGGTTAGAGCTGAAACTGCACCTTAAATGCACTTTTCCCTTTTAAGCTCATATATTCATCTCGTCACGTTCCCTCTCTCCTCTATAATGACTGGGTGGAAATCATTTCACTTTTGATTGAGGGCAGGAGATCAGAGCTACAGAGTGTGGGGCAAGTCAGAGAAGGAGGGCAGTAGTCTACTGCCTGGTCCCCTGCCTCAAGTCTCTCCCTACTCCAGTCTATTTTCCAATAAGCTGTCAAATTGCTATTCCTAAAATGTAGGCCTGACCATGACACAACTGTACCCAATAAACTCCAAAGGTTTTCTACTACCTCCAACCTCAAATAAAAAGCTTTTTGTTAGGAATTCAGAACTCTTCAAAACATGGCCCCTTCTGACTTTATTCTCTGTCTTCATGCACTCTACTTTCTAGCTAAACTAATACTAGCTATACTCCATCTTCTGTCTTCTTGTCTTTAGAATGGTGTCCCTTTCCAACCCACATTCACAGATCCCAGCTTCCAGTGCTTTCCCACTTTACCTGTTAGTCCTAGCTTCCTTATTTTCATTCATCCCTCAGCACAAATCTCATCTTCTGCAGGAGAGTTCTCTGCTCTCCCCTCCAGCTTTTGGTGCCTTTCCTCTAAGATTACTTTCTACCTACTTTTTATATATCAGGTATGTACATGTTATCTCCCCCATTAGAGCTCCTTGAGTGAAGGGGCAGAGAGTTTGTCTGGCTTTGCATTCCTAGAATTTAGCATAGCACCTACCACACAGTTGTAATTCATCATTTGTTTTTTGAAGAGGACTAATGATATTACAGGGTGCTATCATGATTTGTCTAGGAATTGGATTTAAGTGAGGCCATCAGCCTCATTCTCTCTTCCACAGGCATCAAAGCCCAGTGGCAAGACAAAAGTTAAGAAGAGTGGAGATGGCCCAGGATGCAGTGGATAACCTGGGTATCTTAGATGCCTGACCAAGCTAAGTGATCCCACAGTGCCTTCTTCAGTGGCTTTCATTGGAATAAATTGTTCTCATATGCCCATTCTGCTGAGGAGTCTTCACATGCTTGAGGTCAATGCTCAACTTAACTCACCACTGGATTTGAGTCCTGTTGGTTACCCTCAACCTAGTTTAGCCCGTCTACTAAGATGGTTTTACTGGGGTGTGGCAGCTGTAGATGCCACAGCTTTTTGGAGTCACAGGTGAGAGTTGGGTGGCAGGTGGACACCAAAGGTAGATGAGCAGTCCTGAAAAGGGCTTGGTAAGCCCTCATACCAGAGGTACTAGTCCTCCTAGAACACCCCACACACTCTCAGTAATCCCTTGACAAAAGCTTTTTGATGCATTGATTGTTAATATTTCATAGGTACCAGTCTCAGGTGTTTTACAGTTTATAAAAGGCTTTCTTCACAGAGGTAAAATGACTAATTAGCAAAATTGTCAAACAATACTTTGATGAGAAATATCTAACCAGCCTTCCAATAGGTTGTAATAGTAGTTATAAATAACCAAATTCTATTCTAATCAATCTATAATGCATAATTTTTATGCTAAGTATTTCTTTTTCTATCTTAGAATAAATGATCTCTTTCATATATTGTTCATGTTTGTATGTTGAACCTTTTCATTCTTCCCTTCTTAGAATTCCCTTAGATTTTGTGCCCTATTAATAGAGCACAGTTAACTACTTTCCCTGGGTAGCAGGGTGGAGATGATAAGCCAAAGAATGAGAGAATGAGGAATCAGTTCCCCTACTGAGAAGTCAGGATTCCCCTAGCAAATACCCTGGTGTATAACCACATCACTGGTTACAGAAACGAGTGCTATAGGGAGCCAACCCTGTAAGTCCCAGTCAACAGGCTTCATCTAGTCATTATGCTAGTCTTGTAACAAATAAATTGTTGTTCAGTTGTTTTTCAGTCGAATCCAACTGTTCATGACCTCAGTTGGGGTTTTCTTGGCAAAGATACTGGAATGCTTTTGCCATTTCCCCCTCTAGTTCATTTTACAGATAAGGAACTGAGGCAAATGAGGTTAAGTGACTTGCCCAGGGTCACACATCTAATAAATATCTGAGGCTAGATTTGACCTCAGAAAGATGAGTCTTCCTGACTTCAGGCCAGGAACTCTATCCACTGCACTACCTAGCTGACCTAACAAATAAGTATAATCAAGCAAAACAAATCAATACATTGTCCCTGACTTTAAATATATGCTTTATTCCATACCTGCTTCTATTACTGTTTTGTTGATAGATTTGAGGCCTGATTTACTAAGAAGTCACTTCTCTGCAGGCAGCTTTCAGCTGGTTATAAGGACAAACTTCCCAACCACTACAGTGCTACAAAAGTGGCATGGACGGCCTTGGAGGTAATGAGTTCTTAGCATGTTTAGGCACTGCTATTGGAACTGTAATGCAGGAAAGAAGGTGTGAGCTGCCTTTGCCAGAGTCTTTTATTTGCTTCTCAGGTCTGGTTCAACAACCAATCAAAAAGGCCCCTCTCTAGTACAAGGTGAGGGGACAAAAAACAGTCAGAATACCTACCTGCATATGCTTTGAATCGGGGAGCTTGGATTTTCTATTACACATCATCACATCTTTCTAGAAGCAGGTTTTCCCTCCTCTTCCATGTGGATTGGCATCACAAAGAGCTCACTGTGCAAGCTATGGGGATGGGACTTCCATTGTCTGGTTCCCCCTGTTATATATTTAAATGTGCTTTTTAAATATAAAGTGCTATATAAATGTGAATTATTACTACTAAGTAGACTCTATCAGAATGATAAGTAATGGAATAGCCCCATTCTGTAACTTGCTGTGTGGTTTTTTTTTTATCTCTCCCAAGTTCGACAAATGTGTGATATTTATTGGCCAGTCATTGCATCTTTGAACCCCTCTTTCCAAAGGATACAAAGTCAAAGTGACAACCCAGCACATGCACACTATAGGTGGCAGCTCTGCCAATTCTTGGATGCCAGAGGAAATTTCAGTTTTATGAAATGCAGTCATGTTACATTAGATGCTAATACAAATTCTGATCAAGATAGTCTCCAGTAGGTTAATTCTCACCATTTATCATTGGAAATCTCCTCCCCTTGGGGCTTGATGCCAGGCTCCTTTGCTTAAGGAAGGGTTCAGGATGAGCCAAATGGACAGATTCAAGCAGAGCCAAAATATAACTTTGCAATCTGACTATCTCTCATTTGAGCTATTTCTGGGTCAATAGCCCAAGGTAAAGAGAAGAGTGAAGTTCAGCAGGTTTAGCTACTTGGACTAAAGATTAGGCACAATAAACCTTCAGTAATCTGTACTGTGGGGTAAAAGGCTTTAGAAGTGGAAGGAACTTTGTAAGTTATATTGTTCAATCTCCTCATTTTACAGATGAGAAAATGGAGTTTCTTTCTCTAGGGGTGAAGCAACTTCTAATGGTCATAGAGTTAAAAGTGGAAGGGACCTCTTGTATTAAAGATGAGGAAACTGAGAGGTTAAATGATCTGTCAAGGTCACATAGGTATTAAATGAAAGAGCCAGGATTTTGAGTCAGGATTCTAGCCTATATCATCTGACTGTAAATGGAGTCCTGATGCCATGGCTATACAAATAGTAAGTAGCAGAGCCTAGAACCTACTACCCCAAGCATGTGAAGACCTTCCCCTATAGAATGGGTGGATGAGAACAATTTGTTCCAATAGCCACGAAGGCAGCTTAGTGCTTGGTCAGGCATCAAAGACAGCAAAGGCATCCACTGCATCCTGGGCAACTGCCAGTCATCTTGATTTTTGTTTTGCCACTGGACTTTGATGACAGTGGAAGCGAGCGTGAGGCTGATGCCTTTGTGCAATTCTGCTTCGATTAAATCCACTTCACACAAAAGATATTACCCCTTGATGTCATTGGTCCTCTTTGAAAATGAAGGATGAGGCTTGGATTTTTACATTCTAGCCAATAGCTCATAAATGATCAGATTCCTTAAGACTCTAGTTGATATGGCGGATCTTTAATAAACTTTGTCTTTGGCTGAAAAAACAAAAGAAAATGAAGGATGAACAACAGCAGCAGCAGCAGAGCCAAGATTTGAACCCATGTCCACTGACTCCAAATACTTTGCTCATTAAACCATATCATGCTGGTTGGTTTGATGAACAGCTAGTTTTTCATCTTTGACTGGCTTCTTATAATAATAAGTTGAATGAGGAGAAGCTGATTCTGCTCCTGCAGAGCCTTTGGCTTCTTCTTATCCAAAGTATTGTCTACTCCATGTTCCACTCCCCCAACCCAATTGCTCACTGTTCTTTCCTTTCTTTAAAAAAAAAAAAATTTTATTTTTAATGTATGGAATAAAACAGGCATTTCCATAACATAGTATAATAGAAAAAGATGATTACACATGAAACAGCAAATCTGTTATGAGGTGTGCTGGAGGTAGCTCAAACTGGCTCAAGAGAGAGGATTATTGAGTGTTCAGTGGAAGCATTTACACCTTAGAATTAGGCAAATGCTACAAAGCCAGTGCAAGGTTTGTTGTTTTGTTGTTAGTCTGGACTTAAGAAAGTTAATAATGAAGCTTAAATTTAAAAGTGTTTCATGTGTATATTTCCCCCTTTTTCTCCCCACCCCTACACTTATCTGCATGCTACTGCCTATGACCCAGCACTTTTCTTGACTGCCTTCCACTATAATCAGTTGATGTGTGTTCAGGGAATGTAAACTAATTTTAAAATTAGCCCTCTAAAAGTATCACAGGCCTTCAAAATAAAATATAACTATTGTTGGATTGCTTTTGCCACTGTTTGCTCTCAAGTAGCATGTGTAACTATGTTAACTGTATTTTAAATGTTTAGGGGAAACAAGCAGCTATTTGAAAAACTCTTAATGACTTGTCTATTAGTGATCAAATATGTATCATTTTAATGGGGACGTCCCCCACATGTAACACTGAGCAGGGGGTTGCCCGCTTCAGGACTATAAAGAACAAATGGATTTGTGTCTTATCCAAGTGTCATTGTAGGTCAGGGGTGAGGGGAAGCTTAGCGATCCTTCCCAACAAACGGTCACAATTCTGACCTTCTTCAGGTTAGAGGACTATGCTCTCACCGGTGGGGAAGTGATAATATCCTCCTAGATAGGTGATTACCCCCTTCCTGGGCTTGGCATACTTTTGCGTCAAGAGCTTATTGTTATTAGGTCTACAGACTTGTAAATGCATATACACACATATACACATATGTATATGTGTATACATATACACACACACATATACACATATACATATATTGTGTGGATGTATGAATACACATGTGTATATATATGTATATATATACATATGTGTGAATACACACATACATATTTATATTTTTCTCTGTTTATGGGCTATCCAGTCTATGGAAACATGTTCTTGCTTAGGTATGTGATTTTACTATGCCTCCTCCATATTTGAGACTTCCAAATGAAATCAGTGCCCATTCCTCCTTCCCTTGAGATTTTGCTATGCTAGAGTGAGGATGTTTCTGCTGTCCTTCTATTGAGATTGCCTCATATCTACCAATGACAACATTAATCACACCGAACAAGGATTTAGAGGTTACTGGATTTTCTTTTCTAGAAGGGGGAATAAAGCAAAGGTTTAAAAGGACAAAGAGCAAATAAGTCATTTGACTACTATAAATACCCACATTAACTACAAACGACATATGAAAGAAGATGCTATCTACATCCAGACAAAGAACTGACAAATAGAAGCACATATAGAATGATTTTACATATATGTGTGTATGTGTGTGTATTATATATGGATATAAATATAGACGTGTTTCTAATGGTAGCCATCTCTAGGGGGGGTGGAGGGGAGAAAAAAAGAAAAAAAGAAATTTGCATGATAATTTTATTATATATTTAAAAGCAATAGCAAATTGTACATAATAGATTTACAGTTTCATGTGCAATCATCTTTTTCTATTATACTATGTTATGGAAATGCCTGTTTTATTTCATGCATTAAAAATAAATAATTTTTTTTTAAAAAGAAAAGAAAGGACAGTGAGCAATTGGGGTGGGGGAATGGAACATGGGGTGGACAATACTTTGGATAGGAAGAAGCTAAAGGCTTTGCAGGAGCAGAATCAGCTTCTCCTCATTTAACTCCTTTCCCTCCCGGGAATGGAGGGGGCAACTTGAGTGAGTTTGGCACTAACGAGATGTTGCTCCCTCACCTGGAGTGGAGACAGGGCCATAGGGAGTTTATCATTTCCTGCTACTACCTCCTGGCTGGCCTCCTCAGGTGAGAAGAGGGGCTAAGAATTTCTGTGACTGCATGCCTTCTGCCTTCCATCTCCCGCTGGGCTCAGCCCATCCTCCGAGGTTGCAACGGGCTACATGAAGTGCTTTCCATCTTTCCCAAAGGACTTTCCTCTGTTCCACAGCACAAGGCAGCTTCTGCCGCCTCCTGCTGCCAGCCAAATCTCCCATCCAGGCAGTGGAGAGCCTCTGGTATAAAAAGGAGCAACCTCCCTTTGACTTTACGCCTTCCATCTCTTGCTGTGTCTGTCCTTTGGGGGAAGAGGAAGAAGAAAGTTGGTGGGGACTTCTTTCTCCTGTTGTGCAGGTTGGACCTCCATCTTCTGCTGTACCTTTTTCCTGTCTAATCTTCACTATTTGTGTAGTGTTTCAGGGCCTTCCGTCTAATCATCTGGCCATGTCTCATGCTGCACTTAGCTCCAGCCTGTTGGAAAGAGTGGTGTCCTCCACTTACTGATGAACATTCTAGACACAAGAACATTCTAGACACACCCTTAACAGTCCAGTGATTCTGAACCCCTGTAGACCCTCTTCCAAATCCCATTCCCCAGTCCCTTATTCCCATCCCTCTCAACCTTCCCACCTTAGTTTCCACCAAAAATCATCCAGCCTGTGCACTATGCTCTCTGGATTAATTGCTCCATAGGCAACACGTTTCCTGTTACCCTTAATCTTTTCCTCTGCTACTCTATCCATCTGCTAGCTATTAGTGAAATGGGGCTCCTCTCAGAAGACACAGCTTCCCTGACTGTCCTTTCTAGTACTGCCTGTGCCTTTGCTCATTCTCCTCACCTGCAGAGGAGTTGGAATACTCTTTGCCCCCATTGACACCTCTAGTTTCTCCCCTACCTCCATCACTCAGTACTTTGGACAGGAAGAAGCCAAAGAGGCCAAAGGCTTTGAGATTTGTGTTAGTCATATCTACTACCCTATTAAAACCTAGTAGCTCTTGTCTATGGACCCCGGGGTCACTCCCTTCCTTAATGAGTTCCGTAGAAGGCTCACAATTTTTCTCTCCTTTCTAAATCCTACCCTCATACTAGGAGGCTTCAACATATATACTGGCTCTCCCTTGACCTCCCTAGCTACTCAGCTCACTTCCCATGAGCAGCTCCTTTATCCCACCTCAGCCACACACAAAGATGATCACACCCTTGATCATAGCACTGCCCACAAATGTTTCAGCTTCATGTTCAAGAATTCCAAAATTTCCTTATCTAATCATAATCTTGGCTTTTCACCTCTCCCTCTTCTTTCCCTTACAAAATTCTACTCTTCATCCACACCATAACCTCTTATACCTTGACTCCCTCAATTCTCTCCCAGGCCATCTCCCCTAGCACTAGCCACTCTCTCCTCTTTTTGCCATCTTGATCCCTTGGTGAACCGAGTTAACTCTACCTGTCTTCCTCTCTTGAATCACTAGCCACCTTATCACATCACTGATTATGCTTAGCCAAGTCTCAGCCTTAGATTGCTTCCACCATTCACCCCTTTACTGAACAAAGATAGAGGGAATCATGCAACTGTTCTGACAGGTCACCTACAAATTTATCATACACAACCTCAGCTAGACCCTTACTGCTGCTAGGCAATCCTACTATACCCCTCCATTATCAACTCACTATCCCACACACCACAGCAGCTATTCTTAACCTTCTCATCCCTCCTCAAGCCTCTTAGGGCTACAGAAAAAATTGAGGTCATCCAATGTAAACTCCTTCTCCTCTTTCTCATCTCCTACCATGCAGATGCCTTCTACCACTATCTCCTCCTTTACCCCTCTCACCTGTGGAAGTGATCTTATTCCTCACCAAGGCTAACCCCTCCACCTGTTCAAGTGATCCCCTTCTATCTCATATATATCACTTATTTTAAATCTCTCTCTCTTTCTCTGTCTACTGGCTCATCCCCTACTGCCTACTTGACTTTTTAATACCAACTAACTCCCATCCTATATCTCTTCTGCCCTTTGTAGCTAAACTCCTTGAAAAAGCTGTCTAGGTGCAGGTAGTTGGTGCAGTGGATATAGCCTCAGGTCTGGAGTTGGGAATATCCGAGTTCAAATTTGGCTTCAGACACTTACTAGGTGTGTGACCCTGGGCAAGTCACTTAACTGTGATTGCTTTAAGTTTCCTCACCTGTAAAATGAGCTGGAGAAGGAAATGGCAAACCACTCTAGTATCTTTGCCAAGAAAACCTCAAATGGGGTCATGAAGAGTCAGACACGACTGAAAAATGACTAACATCATAATAGTCACATCAGGTGATCACCACAATAGTGATCTCCACTTTTTCCTCTCACTCTCTTCTTCCCCCTTACATTCTGGCTTCTGACCCTATTATTCCATTGAAATGGCTCTCTACGAAGTTACCAATGAAAAGTCCAAGAGATGGAATTTCTGGGTAATTAATAATCATTGTAATAATTAGGCTGGCAAATAATCAATAAATTGATGATCAGTGGTTTCTCTCTGTAACCAAAGACAAAAGACCATGGAGATCATCGAATGCTTAAATACCTTTGGACTGGTGAACAATCAATGATGGGGTAGACATATTAATGAGGAATTGGGCCAATAATCTTCAGCTCCTCCTGCTGAGAACTCGACTAGATCATGAAACTTAGCCCCCAGCTTAAATATTTGTTGAAGTTGAAGCTGAGTGTAGAAAGGATGTCTTCATTCTTCACTCTAGTATCCAGCAGAGCTCTTTGCTCATAGTTGGCACAAA
>NW_020954569.1:67637716-67649539 GCF_900497805.2 Vombatus ursinus | reverse complement strand
GTGTGTGTGTGTGTGTGTGTGTGTGTGTGTGTGTGTGTGTGTGTGTGTGTACTAAGTCCTATTGAAAGGATCTTTGTAAAGAGAGCACTTGCCCCTTGTTTCAGTAAGCTAATCCATAAAAGATGCTTAGCATTAATGCTTTGTCAACTCAGGATGGGGCAAAATTATGAAACAGACTGAGCTTGTTTTGAGGACATACAATTCTTTAGCCAACTTCCCAGGAAGGCAGTGTGCTTCCTGATTCTACATACTGCTATAACTATACCTTAAGGCCTTCCTTTCAGGGGTCCTACCTCATCCCAACCCCAGGGTCTTCAGCCCCAATTATTCAAGACCCTACTGGATAACTTGCTACATTATTTTATTAAATAATTAGAGCTAAGCTGTTATGGTGATAATAGCTTCATGTGTTATACCTCCTTAGTAGCCCCTACCCCTGGTACCTCTCCCTCCCTTTGATTAGAGAGGTGGAGAGTGGACATTGGAGAACTCCTTCTAGATCCTCTATTTAAGGTGAGTGCCCAGGGCAGCCAACTCATTATTTCCTATCTGGCAGCAGGACTTTATCATGTTCCTATGTCAAATGCCTTCCTTCTTCTTACCTGCCCCAGCTTTTCACCTTCTTTTTATGTGTTTTTTTCCTTTCTGTTAGACTGGGAGCTCCTTGAAGGCAAGGACTGTCTTTTGCCTTTCTTAGTATCTCCAGCATTTAGCACAATGTCTATCACACAGTAGGAGCTTAATAAATGTTTATTGATGGACTGATCTGTTACTCTTAGTCTTAGTAATACAGTTGCATACTGACTAGGGCTTTAAATGCTTTAAGCCATAGGAATGGCTAATAGGAATTTTAGCCATAGTATGTGGGGAGTGAAAGTTTGGGGATTGTGTGTGATACTTTGGTTCTCCTCAAATTGCTCCTAGCAAGTAACTCTGTTCTAGTTCCAGCTCTGACAGGAACTTCCTGTGTGAAGTATTTTGGGTACTTTGGTCTTCACTTGGACTAGATAATCTCCAAACTTCCTTCCAGTGTGCAATAAGGCTTTGAGTCCATTAGAAGGAATGGAATCACAAGATAGAGAGTTGTTACAGACTTTAGGGATCATCTATTCCAATCCCCTCATTTCACAGATGAGGAAACTAGGTGAATATGATATGACTTCCCAATCATAATTCTTACTAGTAGAGCTTTGATTCCAAATCATGTTCTCCCAATCCAGTAGACTTTGTTTTGTTCCAGAGGGCATGACTAGAAACAATGTGTAGAATTTAAAAGGAGGGGACAGATTCCAACCCAATATAAGCAAGAACTAAAACAAGTAATACTGCTCAACATTGGAATGGACTTGCTCTGCTTATCAGGTAGAGAGCTACCTGTCATTGAAAGTATTCAGGCAGAGAATGCTTGACCATCTCAGAAATCATGTATATAATCCTGCCCTACAGGAAAATAGAAGGGTAAGGGAATAAGAGAAGGGGGAGGGGTGATAGAAGGGAGGGCAGATCAGGAGAAGGGGTGTTCTTGGGGTCGGGGGAAGGGGAGAGATATTGGAATTCAAAATCTTGTGGAAATGAATGTTGAAAACTAAAAATCAATAAATTAATTTAAAAAAAGAAATCATGTATATATTCTACATAAGGTGTCAGAACGGATTTTCCAATTATATCTCAGATTTCCTGATTCTATGTCAGTGAAGAACCTCCAGATAGAAAAGCAAGCAAATAGGGAGGAATCATAACCAAGGAGCAATTGGGAAGAGTGCTGAATTTAGAGTCGGAGGCTGTGAGCTCAAAACTCTGATCTGCTCTTCTGGGAGTTTGGAAAATGAAATAACAATAATAATGTAATGGCTTAAATTTATATAGTACTTTAAGATATGCAAGCACTTTACATATATGATTTTATTTGATTCTCACTAATTCTATGGAGTAGACACTACTACCTTCATTTCATAGATAAGGAAACAGGCTAGGAGAGCATGACCCTGTGCCAAACAAAGATTAGGAGTCTGAGTGGAATTAAAATTTTTTTTTTTACTATCTAGCATTTACTTTTTCTTCCACCTATTCCAGAGAGAAGACTTTCTCTCAAGTAAAGCAAAACAAATTCCCATAAAATGTGTGATTCATCTGCATATTATATCCACCACCTGTCTGTCACAGGGTGGCTAGCATCCTCATCATTGTTTGGGGTGAAATTTGAATCTAAATCTTCCTCCCTCCAGACTAGCACCCTCTCCACTCTGTCGAAGTCTCTTGGCTAGGAAAAGTCACTTAGCCTTTCAGGGTTTCATTTTCTTCAACTGTAAAGTCAGGAACGGGTCCCAGCTGGCTTCCAAGGGGCCTTGCACCCAGCGGTGCACGGGAGCCTCATCCTACCAGCTCCAAGCCATGGTAAAGTTTCCAGGGTGAGCATTCACACCATGGAAATCGGCAAACGCTACAAATCGGGGCTTGATTTATTGTTTTGTTGACTGTCGAGACTTAAGAAAGGGATGGGGAAAATGTTAATAATGCAGATGAAACGGAAAAGTGTGTCGTGAGCAGCCGCTGGCCCCTGGCCATCTGTGATCCTGGGAGTCTATGACAGGTGCCACGCACACGTGGATGTCTTCCCAAGCGGACTCCATTTCCCAGCATCCTCCAGGGAGCAGAAAGCGGAGCTCGGAGCCTCGCCCACGTGACTCCACAAGCCGCGACTCTCCAAGCCCCGCCTCCCCGCGCCTCCCCGGCAGTTTGTCCGCGTCGCCACCTCCCTCGACCCGCCCCCTTCCCCTCCCCCCCGCACGGACACCTAGACCTAGAGAGGGAGAGCGGACGAGTGGACGCGGGCGGGCGGGCTGTGAGAGGGAGCCGGGCGACGTGGAAAGATGGAGGACTGAGCAGGCGCGCGCCTCCTCGGGCCGGCGGCGGCGGCGGCCGCGGCCTCTCTGTCCCAACCACCCTCTTCGGAGCCCGCGGCGCGGGAGCCGGGACTCACCCAAGTCAGGTGAGGAGGGAGGGCGGCGGCGGCGGCGGAGCTGTCCGTGCCGTGGAGCCCCTGCCGGGACCCAGGAAGCTGTCAGATGGCCGGGGGAGGGGGAGTGAGTCAGGGTTCAGATGTGGGGGGGTCCCGAGGAGGCAGATGTGGGGGGGGGCTCTGAGGAGGCAGACGTGGAGGGCAGGGTCCTAAGGAGGGTCCCTAGTAGTTAAATGTGGATGGAGGAGGTCCCCAAGTAGGCAGATGGGGAGGGAGGAGGGGTCCCGAGCAGGCAGATGGGGAGGGAGGGAGGGGTAGAAGGTGATGGAGTGATGATACAGGTGAGACTGGATGGACTGAAAGGACAGGAATTTGGCTTCAGGGGTCATGGGGTGAGGAGAGCTGTAAGGGAGTAGGGCAGGGAGCTGAATTAGTGGTTTAGGGACAGTGATAAGTGGGTGTATAGGGATGGTTTGGAGGACACCGCGGATGGGGCGTCAAATAGGGGAGTGGGAGAGGGAAGGAGGAAAGTTATGGAAGAAGAGTAGGTAGGGTGGTTGCTGGTACTGATGTGAGTAGGGAGGTGGTGATCGGTGTTTATAAGGCGTTGTTGACAACATGAGTGAGGAGTGGAGCATTGAAGGGCTGATTGAAGGGTGATGAAAGGAGAAGGTTGTGAGGTGCAAGAGAATTCAGTCAACAAGAGGAGTGGGGCTCATAAGGGGTAAAGAGGGACAGTCTTTAGGAATTGAAGTTGACTTTTAGATGTAGATGGAGAAAATAATTGATATGGATTGAATTAAGGAGAGGATGAAGTAGTTAACCAGAAGTATGGGAAAGATATGTGCCAAATGGAATTGAGGGAAACTGTAAAACAGTAATGTTAAGTGCAGTGGGGAGGTTGTGAGAATTGGTGAGGCTATGGCAGCTGATTTGGATGCAGAGAATTCATCTAGTTGGTCTGTGACAAGAACAGAAAATAAATTATGAGCTGTGTTAAAAATAGATGTATTTAAATTGTTGGGGGAAAAGCTTGTCTTAGAATGTGTGATCCATTGAGTATTAGACAAGTAGATAATGTAAATACTTTTGTTCAACAGAAGAAAAAGATTTCACTTAATTATTTCCTGGTCTTTCTAGTTGGTCCTGCTAACCTCATTGTTTCATTTACTTTGTTTATGTAGGCTTATACTTCTGTAAGATGAGGGCAAGAACTTTGGATCACTTTTTTTCTTAGGTATGAAGGAAAAGCACTGGAGGGAAAGAAAACTGTCACATATTGTGATGTAATATCGTACCTTAAATAGTTGGACACTGTGGTTGTTCCTTTCTATCTTAGATAATAATGGTCAGCAGGCTAATTGTATATGTTGTTTAATGTCCCTTTCTGCACAGTTGTGTCTGGAGATAAATATTGTGGATGATTTCTTTCACTGCTGTTTTGCAATGAAAGTGACTTCTTTTAATTTGAGTAACAGGTAATGAAAATTGCCAAAGCCAGTAAAGGCAATTTCATTTTGCGATACATTTTATAGAAAAGGAATGAGGAAAACTCTGGAATTTACACATTTTGAATGTATACAGCATTGCTACATATTATACATTCTTGAAGTTAAATAATACTGTGATTCCTTGTAAACTATTAGCTGGGTTGCCTTATGTCTTTGTGGCAGAATGTTTGACACATGTGGCTTGGCTCCTGTATGGAACATGACATTGCAAGATAGATGACCACTTGGGAAATAAGATAGCCCCTATACTAGTGATGAGATAGGAATGATAAGATAACTTGTGCAGTTAAAGTAGGAATATACTTTCAAGTAGAGTAAGATAAGAGACATTAGCTCCAAGTTATTCTTAACTTCTTCAAGTCTCCTTACCTGACCTGAGTTAGTATAGTTGAGAATTGCTTTGGTCCAGAAAAACCAAGTAGAAAGATAGGTATCAGCTTCTCTTTGCTTTTTTGGCAGGGAGAGGATTCACTGACGCCTAAAGGTGAAAAGATACTTAAAAAGTCTTCCAGTTCAGTGCCTTGCTTCCTGATAGGACTACACTTTCTATTAGTGTCACCTGTCTATCTTACTCTTAAAAATCTCCAGTAATTTAGTTCCATAGTTTCAGTAGTTAATTTCAATGCCCCTCTTCTTATCAGGAAGTTTTTTTTCATTAAGTTTTGTCTGAATGTTTGCTGCTTCTAATTCTTCCTTTAAAATATCTTTCACCTCCATTCCTTCCTCTTTATTCTTCCTGCAGGTGAAGTATCACCACACTCTTTTCCTCCTCTAGCCCATCATAAGTAGAGCCATCAGGCTAACCTTCCTGAAACATCGATTTCATTACATGGCTGTCTTGAAGCCAATGGAGACTTCTGAGCCAAGAAAAGTGTCAAAATTCAAATGTGGCTTTCAAGGATCTGGCCTATCCCTACCTACCTTGTCTTCTCCTTAACTGGTTCTCAATATAAGTTTTCTGTATAAACCAGATACTTTTCATAGACCTTCTAACCCATCATCCTCATGTGATAATCTAAGATTTTGCTCATGTTCTTCCTTTCTTTTAGGCAGAGCTGTAAGTATGAATTCTGGCACTGTAGATAGGCATAGGTTGGTTGGGGGAGGAGGCTTTAGGAAGAGACGTTGGAGAGGTGCCAGGAGGCAAGAACAGAGAGGATCTGAAAGACCTTGGGATGCCATCTCTACTACATGGTAGCCTTTACTTTGATTGTGATATGTGTGAATTTTTTTGTGAGACGTTTACCTTCATTTTTGTGAGCCATTTAGGGTAGAGTCACATCAGGGGAATGGTGACCTGTTACTCAGTCTCACACCCACCAGCCAATACCTCATCTCCAAACTCCAGAAGGACATGGAAATGGGAGAGGCTGCAGGTAGGAGATAAAGTTGGGAGTAAAGTATTCATCCTAGGATGAATGGAGAACATAAGGCTATTGAGGCAGTGAGGTGTCATGGTCTGAGGGAGTTGAACCTTGGTTGTGGATAGTGTTCAAGATGATGTAGATGCCAGAAACTGTGCCATGGGACTGGTAGAAGGCCACCAGGCATGGGGACCACATGAAAATTGCCTGGAGAAGAGCTGTGTTCTTCTAAATTTTGGCACTCTGGGACAATGTTCTGGTTGTCCTATCTTAGGACTATCTTCTTTGCCTAGAGGCAGGGTAGCACAGTGGATAAAGTGCTGGGTTTGGAATCAAGAAGGCTGAATTCAAATCTAGCCTCAGACACTTCCTGTGTGACCTTGGCAGGTCAGTTAACCAATGTTTGCTTCAGTTTTCTTAGCTGTAAAATGGAGAAAATAAAGCACCTACCTCCCAGGGTTGTTGTGAAGATCAAATGAGATAATGTTTGTAAAGCACTTAGCACAGTGTCTGGCACATAGTAGGCACTTAATAAATACTTATTACCTTCCCCATTACTTCTCTCTGTTAATAGTGTTCTTCCCTCTTCCAAAAGCTCTCTATTATTTCAAAAGGCAACTTATGTCCTAATTTTTTCCATAAAGCCATTAGACTGCTCCATGCCATAATGAACAACCCACCCTCTGAACTTATTGTTGGTATCCTTTTTTAACCTTATTTATATAGGTTATTTCTATTTATTTATTTATTTGTTCATAAAGGATGTTCCAAAAACCTTAGTGAATTTTTGACCATTACTTTTTTAGGCTTTATTTAACTTATTTATATTTGTAAATAATATGTATTATTTATAAGTTTATTTAAGCTTTAATAACTAAGGCATAAAATTTCAGTAAGACTTTTGGAATGCTGGTTTTATACTGCTTTTCATGATTTCATAGTATATATGTTTTATATTTCCTTTGTTTCTCCTCTGCCCCACTCAGTGCTGTGCAAATAGGAGGCACTAAATAATTTCTTGTTGTGAATAAATGAATAAATGAACCCCAATATCATGGTTGGTCCACTAAATTATTCTCATTCCTTGCTCCCCCCCATGCCCCAAAGACTTTTTCTGTTGAATCGTGCCTATCCCTATCTCCAGTTCTAAAAAAACAATACAAACAAACAAACAGACAAAAAAAAACCGCTCTTGCATGATCACTATAGAATGTCAGTCCACTTTTGTTAAGGTCATCTTGAATGCTAGTCCTGTCTCCTAAGATGTTAATAACCCTTCTCAATTTGGTGTCACTTATGTACTTGAAAGTATGGTCACTTCCATCGTCTAGGTAAAAGAAGAAAATATCTCCCTGGGTGTATGTGGGGGGCACCTCTTGATATGTATATGCTGATTTGAAGCATTAGTCATCGCTCTATGGATTTGATTTTTTACTTATTGTCTGGATTGTGAGATTCAGCTTGTGTGGCACTCATTTGTGGATTACAAGTGTCGTGTCAGACAAAAGAAAAAAAATCTTACTCTACATGTTTACAAATTGGATTATTTTAGTACCGCTACAATTATTTACTTTAAATTGATTTATAACTTCAGGAGTTACACTCATGCCCCTTTAAAAAGATTAAAAAATTGACCTTCTTTTGGTCTCCAGCCACTCTTGATTCTTGAATTGTCATCAGTTCACTCTAGGGTATAGTGAATTGGGCTAATTGCCTTAAGTGCAGAACAGTGAAGGGTTTCCCTCAGCTGCTGAAAGTTGGTCCATGACTCAAGGAGGTAATGGGTGAGGAAAATAAGTCTATGAATCCACTAGCACACACAGTCAGCTCCATGGAGATGGGACTTTTCTTCCCAACTTGTAAACACCTGGGGCTGTTCTTTTGGGACTTCTTTTTTATTTTATGGTTGCCCTTGACCATTTTAATTTTATTTCACCTGGATAAAAATGTCAGTGAGGGGTATAGAGGAGAGAATAGTTCATAGTGTGATTTGTGTAGGAAATAAGTTTGCTGCAGTGATGTTCTAGTTCAACAACGTATCTTTTACATCTTTTTCTTGCATGTCTTTGATGGAATGGAATTAACAATTGTGTGCCCTTCAAATCCAAGTAAATACTTCTGGTTTTAGGAACTTTTAAAAAAATCTTGGGATAAGTTATTATATGTATGGTAGAGAGCAATAAGCTACTACCATTACATGAACTTAGGTAACAGTAAGAGCTAGTATTTATATAGGGTTTTCAGGTTTGCAGAGAGCTTTACAAACATCTTATTTTAGTTATTTAGATACTTCATCAATTCAATTAACAGATTTTAATGAGCAGCTATTAAGTATATAACATTTAAGTTCTGTGGGAGATACAAAAGACTAATTCTTGTTCTCTATTCTTATGGAACTTATAACCTAATTGGAGAAGAAATACATAAGCATAAAATTATGTAAAAATAAGGCTTTAAAATATAATAATATAAGGATTATCCTAAGTGTAAGTGTTAGGCAAAAAGTGCTATAGGAGTTGAGAGGAAAAGAGATCCTAGTGAACTAGAGTGATCAGAAAGGCTTTGTGGTGGAGGTAGGCCTGGAATTGGTCCTTAAAGGAGAGGAAGAATATTTTTAAGTAAACATTTTTAAAATAAAAAATTATCAGTGAAAACAAATACTCAAAGAAAAAATGAAAATCATACCTAGAAACAGAAATCTATAACCTCCAAAATACTATTTGTTAAAAAATAGGTATTAACAAAATAATAACAAAAATGGCCTGTTTGATTTTGACTCTTGACCACCTCCGTTTCCTGAATATTGTCTCTCTCCCCTTTGCTTCCATACTTCTTTTTCCTAGTTCTTCATTTGTCCATTTGACTGCTTTTTTTACTTTTTCCTTAAAATGTTTTTTGATATCTTTTTTCCTTGTGTCATTTCATTTCCTGCCCCCCTACTGATTGATTCTTCCTATTAGACTAAGCAAAAACATTTGTGAGAGACCATATCTAGATAACATATAGAGATATTAATATAGTATTTGATCCTAGTAGTCCTCTACTTTTCCAAATTGATCAGTTTGATTTCATTTTAGTGATCTTTTCTTGTGCTGACTGCTTCGTTTTAGGCTCCTTTATTATTACTATCAGTCTCCTACCCCTAAACTATGGTTGTCCTCCAAAGTCTTTCTTCTGTGTTGATCTATCTCATATCTGTTCTGTCAGTCAGCAAACAGGCATGGGAGAGACAACATGCAGATAAACAAGTACATTTAAGATACACGCATATACATACACATTGTAAATGGAAAGTGGGAAAGCTTTAGAAGTGGGAGGAAAGGGGAATAGGAAAGACTTCTTCCAGAAGGTGGGACTTGAGCTGAGTCCACAGAGAGAGAAGGGAGTGCCTTCTGTGCTTGGGGAATAGCCAATGAAAAGGCCCAGAGTCTGATGATGGAGTAGGAAGAGTGAGTAGGGCACTGTCACTGCATCTTTCAGTGTGCGGAGGCACTTAGACTTAAAGTCTAAGAAGACAAAAAAGATAGGAAAGAGCCAAAGGGGAGAGACTTGAGGGAGGGAGATCAAGCAGTAGGCTATTGCAATAGTGTAGGTGTGAGATGATGAGGGCCTGCAGTAGGGTGGCAGCCATGTGAGTGGAGAGAAGGGCCTATATGAGAAATTTTGTGAAAGCTGCAATAATAAGATTTGACAACAGACTGCACATGTAGGGTGAGTGGGACTGAGAAGTAAAGGATTTCACTGAAGTTATATATCTGTGGGACTGAGAGGATGGTGGTGACCTTAACAGTACTAGGAAAAATGGAAAGAGGAGAGGGTTTAGGGGGAAGAGAGAATTCTGCTTTTGGTATGTTGAGTTTGAGCTGCTTATGGGTCATGTAGTTCAAGATGTACGAAAGGTAGGTGATGGGTAATTCCAGTCTGGAGCCCAGGAGAGAAATTAGAGCATCTCTATGCATGGGACTCCCAAGTCTCTCTATGTCCAGTTTTAGTTTCTATCCCAGAATTCAGTTGTACATCATCAACTGCCTGTTATATATCTCTTTCTGGATATCCTAGTGACATTTCTCCCTCTTTCCTTCTAAACCAACCCCTCTGAAAACTTCCCTAATTCTTTTACTGGTACTGCTGTCTTTGTAGTCACTTAGATTTGAAACCTCCCTGTCCTCACTGTACTTGAAGTGAGGAGAGGGACCTGGATTTGAATCTGTCATCCAGTAGTGTTAGCTGTGTGCCTCTAGGCAAATCACTTAAGATTTCTGAGCCCCAGTTTCCTTATTTCTAAAAGAGGAGTAAAACCTGTAGTAGCATGCCCCACAGGATTAAGATCCAATAATTTAATATAGTTAAAGTGCTTTTTAAAGCTTAAAACATTAGATATCAGCTTTATTACTGTTATTATTGTTGTTTTAATTATGGTTCTCATCTCACCTTCTATATATAATCAGTGATCAATTCTTATTGGTTCTATCTCCACATTATTTCTCATATCCATCACTTTCTCTGCAGTCTTTGCCAGCATGTTTGTGCAGTTCCTCATTTCCTCTGGGACTATTGCAATAGCCTCTTAATTGGTCCCCTGCCTCAAGTCTTTCTCCTCTTCAATCCATTCTACACATAATTCATGCAGTGCAAATACTCTAAGTCTGATTATATTACTGATCTGATTATATCATTTCTGTTAGTGTCCTGGATGCATCAGTGTACCAGTGCCTAGCATAATTCTGGTAGATAGTAGGTACTTAATAAATACTGCTGATTGAGTCATTCTCAACTCTTCATTTTCCTTCAACTCTCCCTCTCTCCTTCAGTATCCAGTCATTTGCCAAGTCTTGTTCGTATTGACTCCAGAACATCTCTCATATCTATATCCTTCTCCCTGTTCAGATTATAACCATCCCAGTATAGGCCCTTATCACCTCTTGCTTCTATTGTGATAGACCCCAGTAGATCTCTCTGCTATCAGTCTCTCTTAAATCCACCCTCCACATCAAACTTATCTTCCTAAAGCACAGCTTTTACCACATCACTCTCTTACTCGACAAATGTTAGTGCCTCCTCATTGCCTGCAGGATAAAATATGAACTCCTTAGCTTGGCATTTAAAGCCCAACATAGTCTGGCTACAGCCTGCCTTTCCGCATATATTTCGATTTATTCTTATTTATGCAATCTATGTGACATCCAAATTGGCCAAGTTGCTGTTTCCTGAACTTTGCGTTGCATTTGCCGCATGCAGGCCTTTGCACAGGTTGTCTCTGAAGCCTGAAATTCGTTTCCTGTACATTAGAATCCTTAGCTTCTTTCATGGCTCAACTCAGGTGACTCTTACTATAGGACCTTTTCCTAGTCACTTTAGTTGCAAAGGTGCTTTTCCTCTTCAAGTTATACACTGTGTTTTAAAATTTGTTTTAAACCGCTGTATTTTTCAGTAGGATATAAACTCATTGAGGACAGAATAATTCTTCTTTGTATCTTCACCATTTAGCACAGTGTCTTCAGTGGTTATTTGCTATGTCTTGGATAAAATAAATTCCTTAGGTTGTCAATTAAGACCCTTCACAAATTCTTTCCTCACTTTTCATTAATCACCTTCATGTACTCTGAGCCCTGTCAAACTGATCTACTAGATACCTCCTAGGGTCTACATTTCATTTCCTATCTCAGTGCCTCTGCACAAACTATCCCTCATATCCATGAGCCCAGTGAACATAAAAAAAGCTATCAGTCTGAATACAGCATATCCTCAAGAGTGTAGGCAAGTGAATACAGACTTTCAGTTCACTGATTTTTCCCCCCTCTGGTATAGAAGGCATGGGATGGATGTTTGGAAAATTGCATTGAATTGCTTCCTTGGCATGGGAAGGATTAAGATAGTAGTTGAGAGAATATAAGAGATAAGAAGCGCTGTGTGAGCAAAGGTAAGAGGGGAAATAAATTTGCTATATTTGGGGGATAGTAAGTAGTTGTTGAATTGTTTGTCTTGTCCA